>NC_141627.1:45962883-46010383 GCF_047967505.1 Dipteris shenzhenensis | reverse complement strand
CCCTAATGAACAATCTTGTTGCAGGCGAACTTGAAGGCTAGGCTGCCTGGCAGCTCTTTCAAAATTTCTAGTTGTTAATTGCTAATTGGTTGTCATAGGGAAACCCTCACTTGTGAGGGATTGAATTGTCAGTCTCATTAGTGATGTACATGATTGGATAATTTTTATCAGATTGATTGCACCGTATGAGCATATCGCCAGTCTGTTAGCATTCTCTCTCTCTCTCTCTTTCATGCAAGAAGTTAGTCTCTCTCTCTCTCTCTCGCTCATACAAGAAGTTAATCTCTTCTCTCTCTCTCTCTCTCTCTCTCTCAGCCAGGCAAGATGATACTCTCTCTCTTTCCCTCACTCTCAGTCGTGCAAAGAGATATTCTCTCTCTCTCTCCCTCACACTCATACAAGGGGCACTCTCTCCCTCTCTCTCAGCCATGCAAGATGATGCTCTCTCTCTCTCTCAGCCATGCAAGATGATACTCTCTCTCTCTCTCTCTCAGCCATGCAAGATGATACTCTCTCTCTCTCTCTCTTTCTCTCTCTCTCTCTACCGCACGACCACTTGGGGGCAGTCCTTCGAGGGTAGGACGCCTCTAAGTCAGTCCATCGGGGCTAGGGGAATCCTGGCCATACCGATAGGACGCGGAGGTCTGCCAGCGTGATTCCTAGACTAGTTTGGTCAGGAAGTTAGGACGGGTTGGGGATCTCTCACCTGGTATCAGAGCCCAGGCTTATAGTAAACTGCATCATTCATACATACCTGCTTGTGTTTGCTAAAGAAATGTTTATTGATTTGAAATTTCTTGTCTGATTAGATGGTTAAGCGAGTCTCCCGGGAATTGGTTAGCAGAAGAAACCCACCCCGCTCTCAAGCTTGTGTTCGATCACATCGGGACGACTTGGCCAGTGGAAGAACCGGAGCGAATATTCCAGATCGTGTCCTGCACGGTCTTCCCTCCTAACGCCAGGGCTGACGCTTGGCAAGGATTCAATAGGACCTATCACACAGTCCAGGAGGAATTCTATTGCCCAGTTACTGCTTCCTTGACCGCTTCGCCCAACGTTTGGTTTAAGAACCTCCGACTCTTGCAAATCCGGAGGAAGCTCAACCTCATTACCTCCCTCAGAGTCAGTGCCGTCCTACCTTCCATCCTAGCAGGAGAAGTGCTCATGAAGGCCCAAGCCCTTGAGGAGGTAGTAGGCAGACATATGATGACTCAGGCTTCCATTCCTCGTCTGAAGAGTCCTAGCATGATGACTACCCGGACAACCAGGATTCGCGCAACTAGCATCAAAGCTGAGGCCCTCAGGAATGCGGGATTGGCTGCTAGAGCAGCTAGGAACTAGATAGTCTTTAAATTATAAGCTTGATCAGTGTATCTCTCTTGTGTTTGAGAAACTACATGACTTAAATCGCATCTGTCATTCTTTTCAGTGTGTCTGACTTTGTACTTTAGATGCTAGGAAACTTCTTCCACCTTCCTATTAAGTTTTGGTGTTGTTGGGTACAGAATCGATCATATGGCTCGACAAGTTCACGCAAACAAACACCCCCTAGCCATGGCCGCGACCCCGATTGATCGCGATGTGGAGGCCATGCTCCACAAATCCTAGCCAGGCTATTTTAGCGGAGAAGGGGACAACATTGGCGCACAACTCGAGGAGTGGTTCGAAAAGATGGAAAACTATTTTGATCTTGCCCACTCCTCAGAAGTCAATAAAGCCATGATGGGGCGTTTCAAACTTGAGAAGTCAGCCAAACTCTGGTGGAAGGACCACTGCAAGGAAAACGCCTTGAACCCCACGGATGTTACGTGGGATTACCTCAGCACACAACTCACCAGGAATTATCAGAGCTGCACCTATCGTGTGGACAAACTAAATGGATTCTTGGATTGCGTGCAAGGCACGGACACCCTAGATATATTCTACCAGAGATTCCTGAAGCTTTTGAAGTATGCACCAGCCGGAATGGACCAAGAGACCAAAGTTGCCAGATTCGTGTCCAAGCTAAACTCTCCTTTAGATACACGCCTGCAGTCCCTGAGGCTTACTACTTTCGCAGCAGTGCTAGATGCAGGGAGACCTGTTGAACAGGAGTTAGTTAAGCTTGCAAAGGACGCCAAAGCCCCAAAGGAGAATACAACGCATGAATTGCCCAATAAGAAGAGAGGAGCTGAGGGCTTACCCCCTCGGAGTCAGGACTCAAGGCTACCACCACACCTGATCGACAAAGCCAGAAGGGAGTGCCTATGCTTGGGATGCATGGACCCAAGCCACCACATAAGGAATTGTCCTTATGTCAGGTATTCCCCGAGGCCCACATACCAGCCTAATGCAGCATTTCCTAGTCGGAACAATGCCGGGCCAATCTTACAGTCTCCTTACAGTTAAATCCGAACATCACTCCAGTTACTGGACCCAGGAACTATGAACAAAGAGGGATCGGGACCAACATAAGAGGTGCCCAAGGAACAAATTATCAGAACCCGCCCCGCCCACCGCAGAATCAGAGGAACCCCAGGCCGCCAACCGCCAATCTTAATCCTCGGAACCCACCACCAAGGGCGCAAGTTCATCACTTGCAAGCAGCCCCAAAAGACACACCAGAAGTCGGCCACCTCAATGCGGCCATCGAGCACTAAGGGCCCAACAGGCAGTTTTCTGTTCTGCAGACTCCTGCAGAATATGAAGGTATACCTTTCAAATTACTTATAGACTCTGGAGCAACACATTCTTTTATTGCACCCTCTGCTGTCAGAAAATTGAAATTAACACCTCAGGAGGATACCAAGCTCTCAGTGGAGTTAGCGACCGGAAGGGTTACCCACTCTTCAACATCTTTAAAAGACCTTAAGTTCAGATTAGGGGACCACCCGACTCAGGCTTCTTTTAGGGTCTTGCCATTGGGGATTTATGATGGGATACTAGGTATGGATTGGCTAACCTTAAACAATGCTACCCTGGAATGCCAAGCACGCAAATTATCTTTTACTTCTGTATTAGGGGAAGAAGTAACCATAGCTGGGACCAGAGGAGACCCAAAACTGCAATTAGTCTCTGCTTCCAAACTATTGAAGACCTACCGTAAGCATGCAACGGTTTATGCAGTTAAGCTAAACCCCATAGACACCCCAGCCGCCGAACGAACCAAAATGGCTAGCTGAGTATGCAGATGTCTTCCCGGAAGAACTCACCCATCTACCTCCATCTAGAGAGGTAGACCATGCCATTGACCTCGTACCAGGAGCTCAACCGATTGCCAGGAGACCCTACAAAATGTCCTTACCAGAAGCAATCGAACTTAAGGAGCAGCTCACTCAGCTGCTGGACCAAGGGTTCATAAAACCTAGTGTCTCACCTTGGGGTGCACCTGTCCTATTTGTTCGGAAGAAAGATGGTACCTTACGACTCTGTATCGACTACCGTGGACTCAACCAATGTACCATCAAAAACAAGTATCCCATACCCCGGATCGATGAGCTACTCGATCGCCTCCACGGTTCATGTATCTACACCAAGATCCGACGTCAGATCCGGGCTATTACCAAATCCGCATCAAAGAGGGCGACACGCCAAAAACGGCATTAAACACCAGGTATGGGCATTATGAGTTCACAGTAATTCCGTTTGGACTAACCAAGGCCCCTGCCACCTTCAACAACCGGCTAATGTCAGATATCTTTCGCGACTACTTAGACCATTTTGTCCTTGTCTTCTTCGATGATATCCTCGTGTATTCCAAGAACCCTGAGGAGCACGAGCACCATGTCCGACAAGCTCTCAAAATCCTACGACAAAACCAGCTATTTGCGAAGAAAAGCAAGTGCATCTTTTGCACAGAGAGGGTCGAGTACTTGGGATTTATTATTTCAAAGGAAGGAGTCTCCACCGACCCCGCCAAGGTTGAAGCCATAAAGACCTGGCCATCCCAAAGAATGTTCGTGAGGTCCGTAGCTTTTTAGGGCTTACAGGCTGGTATCGGATCTTCATCAAATCCTATGCAAAGGTAGCTTCCCCCATCACCTCTCTTTTAAAGAAAGCAAAACCCTTTGTCTGGACCCCAACTGCTGAAGAAGCGTTCAACCAACTAAAGACAGCCCTTATCTCAGACCCCATTCTCGCGCTGCTCGACTTCTCCAAGCCCTTTCTGGTGACCACGGACGCAAGCGGCACTGCCATAGGAGGAGTCCTATCCCAGGAAGGTCGACCTATTGCTTACGAATCAAGGAAACTCAGGCCGCATGAGCTAAATTACCCCACTCATGACTTGGAGCTGCTAGCCGTCGTCCACGCTTTGAAACTTTGGCGACACTACCTCTTGGGTAAGACTTTTACAATTAAGACTGACCACAAAAGTCTTAAGTGGATTTGTACACAGACAGACCTCAACTTACGTCAACGACGCTGGCTCGAGTTACTCAACGAGTACGACTTCACCATAGAGTACCAAGCTGGGAAAGGGAACCTGGTAGCTGACGCCTTGAGTCGCAAAAGCGCTCTAGCAACCATCTCAGTGCTTCGCTCATCCATCGCAGATATTATACGCCAAGCTTCTCTCGAGGATCCATTCTTCCAGAAGGTCACGATAGCCCTTCGTGCCCAGTCCAGATCACAGAAGCAGCGTAGAATAGCGGAAGGCTTTCACCTGGTTGACGACACCCTTTATTACAAGGACCGCCTGTACGTTCCCCCTAGAAATGACATCAAACTCCAGATTTTAGCAGAAGCTCACGATATTCCCATCGCAGCTCACCCTGGATATATCAAGACCTACAATGCCCTCCGTAAAAGTTTCTGGTGGAAAGGACTAAAAAGGGATGTCTTATCTTATGTTAGCCGTTGCTTAACTTGCCAGAAGATCAAGGCTGAGCGGATTAAGTACCCAGGCAAGCTGCAACCCAGCGACATACCCCTAATGAAGTGGGAGACCATCTCCATGGACTTCATCACGGGTCTACCTCATTCAAAAGGGTATGATTCTATTTTTGTACTTGTAGACTTACTCACGAAAGTGGCTCATCTCTTCCCAGTTCGAAAGGATGCCTCAGCCAGAGAGATAGCTCAAGTCTTTATGAAGGGCGTTTTCGTCTACCATGGTATTCCTCGAAGAATCATATCTGATAGGGATCCCAAGTTCACATCCAATTTTTGGCGAGCTGTCTTCGAAGCCACAGGTACACAGCTATCCTTCAGTACAGCCTATCATCCACAAACCGATGGTCAGACGGAAAGAGTCAACCAAATAATAGAGGATATGTTATGAGCTTACTGCATGCGAGAACCAGAAAAATGGACCCGATACCTCTATTTGGTGGAGTTTGCTTACAATGCTTCATACCAACGCTCCATAGGTATGTCTCCTTTCAAGGCGCTTTATGGTCAAGACTGCTTAACACCTCTTAAGTGGACAGACCCTATGATTCGAGTACAAGCCTCCAAAGACATGCTCGACGAGATGCAGCAGCAGACTGACCTCATCAGATTCGACATAAAGGCCGCTCAGGATAGACAGAAGGCTTACGCTGACACGCATCGCACGGAACGCCAATTCAATGAAGGAGATATGGTTTTTCTGAGGGTAAAGCTCTCTCTTGCTTGGCAAATTCAAGAAACTAAGTGCACGCTACTGTGGACCATACCTCATCACCAAGAAAATTAACGACCAAGCCTATGCCTCTCTACTACCACCTCATATCAAGGTGCACAATGTTTTTCACGTCAATCTTCTCAAGAGGTATGTTCCAGATGACCATCACATTTTGAGAGATGAGGAAGCGCTTGTTACAACCGATGGTACCTTTGATATCCACCCCGAGAGAATTCTTCAGATTTGACAACGTACTCTTCACAACCGGATCATCACCGAGCACCTCGTCAAGTGGACAGGCTACCCGGAAGAAGACGCCTCCTGGGAACGCGAGGACACCCTTCTAACTTCTTACCCAGAGTTTATGTCAAGGTGAGGACACCTTGATTTCTTCTACTTGGGGAGGATGTAAGATTCCCAAAATTCTGAAGGTAAATTTTTTTTTTCTCAGCTTCTAATTCTCTTTCTTCTCTCGCTCTTTCCCTGCGGGCAAGCGATCGTTTATCTCTCTTCTCTCTCTCTCCTGCATGTAAGGAGTTAACCTCACTCTCTCTCTCTCTCTCTCTTCCTCTCTCTCTTCTTCTCTCTCTCTCTCGACGAGCAGAACTCTCCCTCTTTCTCTTCTTCTCCCTCTCTCTCTCTTCCTCTCTCTCTTTCTCTTTCTCTCCCTTCTCTCTCCCTTCTCTCTCCTTCTCTTCCCTTCTCTTTCTCTCTCTCTCTTCTCTCTCTCTTCCTCTCTTTCTCTTCCTCTCTCTCCCTCTCTCTTTCTCTCTCTCTCTCTCTCTCTCTCTCTCATTTTTTCTCTCTTTCTCTTCCTCTCTCTCTCTCTCTCTCTCTCTCTCTCTCTCTCTCTCTCTCTATCTCTCTTTCTCTCTCGGTCTGAACCGCCTCACGGCGGCGCTGAGGGTGACCACCAAGTTAATTATAGTAAGCTTTTTTTTAATTTTTAGGCAGCTGCCGCCATGCATGCGCGCGAAGGGAGGGGGGGTCTCGAACCACCCCGCCTCCTCGCCTATAAGAGGACCGGGAGGGGACGCGCGCAGGGGGACGAGCCATCAGCAGTGCAGCAGCGGGGGAGGAAGACACCAGCGAGCGGGGCAGCAGCAACCAGGCGCACCCAGAAGCGAGCCTAGTGCTGCACACCTTCAGGCGTCCAACAGCGAGCCTAGTGCTGCACACCTTCACGCGCGCGACACACACCCACACTCACGCACACCCTCACACAAAGCACTCACACACACACACATACACTCTCACGCACCCTCATACCCACACACACACACACACACACCCGACTCACACACACATCCACCCATATTCACACACGCACATCCGCACACACACACACACACATACATTCTCACGCACTCTCACATACACACTCACACACACACATACACTACCCACATACTCACACACACGTCACACACTCGCACATATACACACACACACTCATCGACACTTCGCACACATACTCTTTCACGCACACACACACACTCTGACACACACACCTGCATATATATATATATATTTATACATATATATATATATATTTACATATATATATATATAGGTCCCAAATACGGCATCTACCACATACTCGGGCGCGAGATACGATTACAACAACAATCCAGCGAGAAGCGGACGTCGACAATCAACACGTCGGGACCAGCACGGACCCGGAGCCGAGTTCACGCGCCAGGACCCACTATTAGCAGCCGAACGGAGATCACGAACGTCGACGGGACTGACACATCATCCCAACTGTAGTCTCACGATGGAATTATTCATCTCCGACCTAAGGGTAAGTTTTTCTCGCATAACTTCGCGCGCTTAGATGCAACGTGCACCACTTCTCTCTCCGCTACCTCGCTCTCGCACTCACGGACGAGACTCATCTTCACCTCTTCTAATCTAGGTTCGATTATTAATCTCAGATACTAAACCTGTCATCTTTGATTTTGGGAATACTTTCAGAGTAGGGAAATATTTAATTTCGTAAAGATTAATTTCGCTGCAGGACGACCAAGAGAGAAGGGTTGTGTTGCCTTGGTATGATAACACCTATTTCATTAATTTTGGACTTTTTGTGTTGTTTTTGGACGAAGCCCAAAAATCCTTCCCAAATGAAAACTTTACTTTATGAAAATATCCTTTCCAAATCAAAATTTTACTTTCTAAAAAGTTTCTTCCCAAATCAAAAGTTCACTTTGTGGCACTGTCATATTCACATAAAAATATTGTTTTTTCAATCTATACTTTTGCACCAACATGCAAGAATTTGAAATAATCCTATATTAGAAATTCTAGCTATATCTAAGTTATTTGTTAATTTAATTATTTTTAATATTTTTCCTTGACGTTTTTCCTTCCCAAATCAAAAGTTCACTTTGTGGCTCTATCATATTCACATACAAATATTGTTTTTTCAATCTATACTTTTACACCAACATGCAAGAATTTGAAATAATCCTATATTAGAAATTCTAGCTATATCTAAGTTATTTGTTAATTTAATTATTTTAAATATTTTTCCTTGACGTTTTTCGTTGACGTGATAAATTTATAAATCCATGAAAGGAGACTTAAATATTTCATGAAAATAACATTGTCACTCGGCAATATGCACAAAATTTAACAAAACTTTTAATAAATAGAAAGAAGACATGATGCCATAAGACCAAAGAGGGATAATAGCAATTGTAGCTTTATGTATATGATTACATTGAGAGACGTTGCTCTTAGCTACAGTCTTTATATCCAAAATGATATAGATTGAACATATGTTTACAATTTAAATTGTTGCTCTTAAAGAGCCTCAATTCGTGCCATCTGCATAATTTGACACCCCATTGTCTTATTGCTCAATGTCACGACAGTCCCTTGCCAGTTGCCATCTGCATAATTTGACCTAGGCTTGTCTTGCCAAGCCTTGCCCCTTGGGTGCATTGACTCCCCATTGTCTTATTGCTCAATGCGATAGTCCCTTGCCAGGTGCCATCTGCATTAACTCCCTGTTGTCTTGCCAAGCCTTGACCCTTGGGTGACATCCAGTGCAAAATACAGGTGCCATCTGCATTAACTCCCACAAGTTATCTTGCCAAGCCTTGCCCCTTGGGTGCATTGACTCCCCATTGTCTTATTGCTCAATGTGATAGTCCCTTGCCAGGTGCCATCTGCATTAACTCCCTATTGTCTTGGCAAGCCTTGACCCTTGGGTGACATCCAGTGCATATTTTGACTCTCATTTGACATAGGAGGTGATGACTCTGATTATAATTGTCTTGGATTGGCTCCTTGCCTAGTACCCAAATAAAATCCTTCTGAATCAATGGACTTCAATACAAAGCTTTAATCATGGACATTCTTCATTTGTGCTATCTCCTTCTACTTCCTCCATGGCGAGCATCCTTAAAAATTCGTGTATATGCAAAATAGTTTGCTGTGGTATTTTTATTTTTCCTTCTACCTCATATCCCATGTGCTTCTTTGATTTCTTTGCCCTTGAATGCCAAGACACTATGATTGTCTCTGTCGAAACTTGAGAGACTGCTTCATCATTTGGGACCCACTCCTTCATTATACAATTAGTATATAATGTGTTGTTATCCATATTCTCCTTCCTGCCCTTTGGCTCATACCATACCGCTGTAAATGTTGTAGCTCTCCCTTGGTCATCTCTTTGCACATCAACTACTTTTGCAACCCAAAACTTCACATTCTCATATTCATCATCCGATGGCCGAACCACAACAAAACAATCAACCTCTATATCTACTTGTGGCATAAACTCTCTCTTCTTCGGTCCACAATATGGACGTGGGAGTAATGATACAAAATCATTTTCAAAGACTGGAGCTGGGCGCAAATCGTTATGAACATTTGGCCAAAACATATTGCATTCTTCCTTGACATCCTTTGAGCCTCGCATTCTCTCAAGGTCCTTTATTAAATTTCGTGTCTTGTTAATTACAGTGGTAGTGTGTTCTCTCCAAGCAGGCTTCGAATCAGGATATCTCTGGAGCATTTCCTCTTTGTATGTAATAAATGCTTTTAATCCATCTATTTCACAATTAGACCTCTCATTAAATTCTTGTATAGGAGCCCATGTTGGATACCTTTCCTTGCTGGGAATTGAAGTTAAGAGACTGTAAGGTTCTTCAGGTTCCCATTTTGTATCATGAGAATACTGTTGCCATTGCATTACGGGTTTTTCATCTTTTAAAAAAAAACGAAAGTAGTGTGGATTGGTATGACCTGTCAATGCATCACCACCCGTTTGTATGAAAGGTAGAATGAAGCTCTTCCAATCATACATTCTTTCGAGCCTCTCACATACTGTACTTTCCTTACGACCACCAACTTGCCTGCCACATCTTCTTACCAAGTCATCTATTGTCTCCACATCCTTGCATTTAAGCTCCCTTGAGACTGTGCTAAAAACCTGATCGATATCCTCATGTGTATGCCCAACATACAAAAATCCACATTCGACCTCATTGAAGATTCGATGAGCAACTAGCATGGAGCAGAAGGCAAACATAAGTACATTCTTATTTTCTCGCCAGCAATTATCAGCTTGTATTCTCAAAGTCGGTGGCAGGCGACCTTTTTCTGCATGTACATTGCGAATTGCCTTCATAATAGATGTTACAACTTGATTGCTATCATGTAGATGCAAGGAATCAATCCATATATCTGCAAAGAACTTAATTCCATGCACTAACACTCCACATAGATGTGTCTTTAGAAAGTGCTTTCCTTGTAATTTAGGTGGAGTGGCAACAAAACGAGGCAATGTTGTTGTATTCTGATCCATGCCATCTACAATAAGACACATGTAGTCATCAGGATGCGAAATAGCTTGCTCCTTCCAAAATGCATATTTTTGTCTGGAATGTCGAATAAGGTCATGATGAGATTTTCGGTTTTTTTTGTATAATTCCCTTTGATTTGGACATGTTGCACTCTCAATCGCTCGCTTTAAATCATCACAGACATTGCACTTTGACATTTGTTGCCTCCTTGGGATTTTAACATATCCAAAGTTCTTCTTCCAAAGAGTATACAAAGTATGAGAAGAAGCTACAGCATCCCCTCTTTGCCTTTGCTTTTCTGCAATAGAGTCAAATACTTCGAGCTTTGTCAAGCCCATTGGAAGGTGCATTTCAGTGATCGCGTCACCGTTAGGGAGTTTGGTAGATATATGGGGTTGAGGCAAAGCATTTTCATGTATGAAGTCTTGTAAAATTGCTGCTGCCCTGACAGTTGAGATTCTTGATTTGGACCTTCCTCTATTACCGTGAATGCTAAATTTGTTGTCGCCCTTTGCCTTGGTGACTAAATCCCAATATGTACCATGGGATAATCCAGTAATATTGCGATATGCCTTATTGCAAATCCTTTTTCCATTTACGAGAGGTTTTACCTTTTGTCTTGAACTTAGCCTTTTATTGCCATTCTGAAGAAAGCAAGAGAGACTTGTGAGAAGGTATTCATTTCTTTCGCTTCCCCTTCTTTGCCACACGTGTCCTCTACATTCCCTGATGTCTGCAAGATCAATGAAGCGCATACATCTTCGCTTGCAACATAGATATCCCAATGCATTTAACATGTTCTCCTCCTTCATTACTCTCTTCCTCTTTGGTTGCTTTTGTGGATCTGCCTGGATTCTCTTTCTCTTCATGCATATGTATGACCGTTTTCGTTCCTCGTACACATTGTTATCTGTATTTATGCACTTCTTCTCCTCACATTTGTTTGTAACCAAGCATCCATGATTGGTCGTTGCATCCTTGTTCATATCACAATCAAAGTTAAATACTGAATAATCCTCTGTTGATCTCATCCTCATTTTTAACATACTCTTAGGACCATTCAATGAATTCAATATTCTACGAGAGTATTGAGAACCTTGAAACTCTTCCACTCCTGAGAGAACATCACTCATTGGGACATCTTGCATGGCTTTCACAAATCCACAACCTTGATTGACACCAGGTTTGTTAATATGCATGAACTCATCCACACTTGACAAGACATCACTATTGAAACCTTTGCCCTTCTCACTGTGCAAGAATTCATCCACCCCAGATAAGGCTTCGCTTCTAAAATCATTTTGTTTCTTGGAACCAATGAACTCATCCACTCCAGATAAGATGTCACTTCTATAATTGAGTATATTGAAATCATCCACATTTGAAGTGATAGAGCCTGGCACATGGGCACGCTTTTTAGGTCCTTTGATATTGTAGTATGCGTTGTCTTTATCATTGAAAACCACGTGCCTCTTTCTCATGTTTAAAAATTGCATGCTCCATCTCATATTCTTGCCTACCTCATAGTAGGGATCACATAAGGATGTTATGTTATCAACCATACCATCATCAGTGACTTTTAGAATCCTCATCTGCGCAAATGACCATTGCTCCACTTGTTCAAATCCCAATACTTCACCTTCTGCTACAATCTTATTTGCAAATGATCTCATTTGTAAAATGTCCCCTATAGTAAAATCCAAGGTGGTGCACTTTGTATTCTTGATAATGTCTGTTGCATAAGTCTCATCTTTGTCCCATGCTATAAATGATTTGTTGGATGTATTGTAGGGCATAACATCTCCAAGTGTTTCCATATCTCCACATTTATACTTTAGCTCAACATGTGCGCTAAGAATCTTTGATACAGTAACTGCTACCTTATCTTCGCCAAGTCTTCGAAAGTGGCAAAGTGAATTGGGATCACTATCATGGATTGTAGCAAATGCAACTACTTCTCTTTTGCTACATAAAATCACATCCATCCCTGGAACAAAATCTATAGCCATCTCCTTTGTGAGAGTCCTTCGCAAGCAAGCTGCAGTGGCAACAATTACATAAATATTAGTCTCTTTTTAATAATCTACTTATTTATTATAATTTTTAATTAGTACTTAATTTATTAGTGGGAGAAGTTATCCGATCAAGTACTCATCAGATGGACATGCCAAGTTATCCTTTGCATGGTCAATCAAGCATTAAATACTATTTTTGCTCTAGTGTCATGCACATCCGTAAAAAAACATGAGCCTACTAGGTACGTTATCCAATCAAACAATCCAATCAAACACTAATGGGATGCGGGTGCCACTTTGCATGTAAGTCAATTCCACCTAGTTGAGGTGTACAAAAAGTGTTGTGCCCATCGGATATGCTTTGCATGGTCCATCGAGCATTAAATACTATTTTTGCTCCTATCATGCACATCCATAAAAAAAACACGCTGCTAGGTGTGTTATCCGATCAAGTACTTATGCGATGGGAATGCCACTTTGCATGTAAGTCAATTCCACCTAGTTGAAGGTGTGTGCAAAGTATTGTGCCCATCCAATATGCTTTGCATTTTCGATCAAGCATAACACACTATTTCTGCCTTACTGTCATGCACAACCATATAAAAACACGGCCATAGGTGTGTTATTCACATAAGTACTTATCAGATGGGGGCTCCACTTTGCACGCAAGTCCGTTTTAACTACATTGAGGTGCGTGCAAAGTATTGTCACCATCGGATATGATTTGCATGGTCGATCACGCATTATACACCATTTTTTCCCTAATGATATGCACATTCGCACAAAAACACGCCATTAGGTGTGTTATCTGACCAAGTACTTATCGGATGGGTGTGCCTCATTGAGAACATTTCAATACCACCTAGGTTGAGGCGTAAAAAAAGTTTTGTGCCCATTGGATATCCTTTGCATGGTCAATCGAGCATCAAATACTATTTTTACTCTAGTGTCATGCACATCCGTCAAAAAACACGCTGCTAGGTATGTTATATGATCAAGCACTTATGGGATGGGCGTGCCACTTTGCATGTAAGTTGATTCTACCTAGTTGAAGGTGTGTGCAAAGTATTGTGCCCATCGGATATGCTTTGCATTGTCGATCAAGCATAAAACACCGTTTTTGTCTTAGTGTCATGCACATTCGTCAAAAAACGCAGTCCTAGATGTGTTATTCAGACTAGTACTTATCGGATGGGGGCTCCAGTTTGCACGCAAGTCTGTTTCAACTAGGTTGAGGTGTGTGCAAAGTATTGTCACCATCAGATATGATTTGCATGGTCGATCACGCATTATACACCGTTTTTTCCCTAGTGGTATGCACATCCGCAAAAAAACACGCCCTTAGGTATGTTATCTGACCAAGTACTTATCGGATGGGTGTACCTCTTTGACAAAATTTTAACACCACCTAGGTTGAGGTATAAGAAAAGTATTATGCCCATCAGATATGCTTTGCATGGTCGATCGAGCATTAAATACCATTTTTGCCTTAGTGCCATGCACATTCGTAAAAAAACACGCTGCTAGGTGTGTTATCCGATCAAGAACTTATGCGATGGGAATGCCACTTTGCATGTGAGTCAATTACACCTAGTTGAAGATGTGTGCAAATTATCGTGGCCATCCGATATGATTTGCATGGTTGATCGAGCATTAAATACCATTTTTGCCTTAGTGCCATGCACATCCGTAAAAAAACACGCTGCTAGGTGTGTTATCTGATCAAGCACTTATGCGATGGGCGTGCCACTTTGCATGTAAGTCAATTACACCTAGTTGAAGGTGTGTGCAAAGTATTGTGTTCATCGGATATGCTTTGTATTGTCGATCGAGCATAACACACCGTTTCTGCCTTAGTGTCATGCACAACCATATAAAAATACGGCCATAGGTGTGATATTCAAATAAGTACTTATCAGATGGGGGATCCACTTTGCACGCAAGTTCGTTTCAACTACATTGAGGTGCATGCAACGTATTGTCACCATCGAATATGATTTGCATGGTCGATCACGCATTATACACCATTTTTTTCCTAATGATATGCACATCCGCAAAAAAACACGCCATTAGGTGTGTTATTTGACCAAGTACTTATCGGATGGGTGTGCCTCATTGAGAACATTTCAATACCACCTAGGTTGAGGCGTACGAAAAGTTTTGTGCCCATCGGATATCCTTTGCATGGTCGATCGAGCATTAAATACCATTTTTGCCTTAGTGCCATGCACATTCGTAAAAAAACACGCTGCTAGGTGTGTTATCCGATCAAGAACTTATGCGATGGGAATGCCACTTTGCATGTGAGTCAATTACACCTAGTTGAAGGTGTGTGCAAAGTATCGTGCCCATCGGATATGCTTTGCATGGTCGATCGAGCATTAAATACCATTTTTGCCTTAGTGCCATGCACATCCGTAAAAAAACACGCTGCTAGGTGTGTTATCTGATCAAGCACTTATGCGATGGGCGTGCCACTTTGCATGTAATTCAATTACACCTAGTTGAAGGTGTGTGCAAAGTATTGTATTCATCGGATATGCTTTGCATTGTTGATCAAGCATAACACACCGTTTTTGCCTTAGTGTCATGCACAACCATATAAAAACACGGCCATAGGTGTGTTATTCAAATAAGTACTTATCAGATGGGGGCTCCACTTTGCACGCAAGTCCGTTTTAACTACATTGAGGTGCGTGCAAAGTATTGTCACCATCGGATATGATTTGCATGGTCGATCACGCATTATACACCATTTTTTTCCATCCGTCAAAAAACACGTTTCTAGGTATGTTATAGGATCAAGCACTTATGGGATGGGCATGCCACTTTGCATGTAAGTCGATTCTACCTAGTTGAAGGTGTGTGCAAAGTATCGTGCCCATCGGATATGCTTTGCATGGTCGATCGAGCATTAAATACCATTTTTGCCTTAGTGCCATGCACATCCGCAAAAATACACGCCATTAGGTGTGTTATCTGACCAAGTACTTATCGAATGGGTGTGCCTCATTGAGAACATTTCAATACCACCTAGGTTAAGGCGTAAGAAACGTTTTGTGTCCATCGGATATGCTTTGCATGGTCGATCGAGCATTAAATACTATTTTTGCTCTAGTGTCATGCACATCCGTCAAAAAACACGTTGCTAGGTATGTAATCCAATCAAGCACTTATGGGATGCGCGTGCCGCTTTGCATATAAGTCTATTCCACCTAGTTGAAGGTGTGTGCAAAGTATCGTGCCCATCGGATATGCTTTGCATGGTGGATCGAGCATTAAATACCATTTTTGCCTTAGTGCCATGCACATCCGTAAAAAAACACGCTACTAGGTGTGTTATCTGACCAATTACTTATCGGATGGGTGTGCCTCATTGCGAACATTTCAATACCACCTAGGTTGAGGCATACGAAAAGTTTTGTGCCCATCGGATATGCTTTGCATGGTCGATCGAGCATTAAATACTATTTTTGCTCTAGTGTCATGCACATCCGTCAAAAAACATGCTTCCAGGTATGTTATCCGATCAAGAACTTATGGGATGGGCGTGCCACTTTGCATGTAAGTCGATTCCACCTAGTTTAAGGTGTGTGCAAAGTATTGTGCCCATTGGATATGCTTTGCATTGTCGATCAAGCATAAAACACCGTTTTTATCTTAGTGTCATGCACATTCGTAAAAAAACGCAGTCCTAGATGTGTTATTCAAACTAGTACTTATCGGATAAGGGCTCCAATTTGCATGCAAGTCCGTTTCCACTAGGTTGAGGTGTGTGCAAAGTATTGTCACCATCGGATATGATTTGCATGGTTGATCACGCATTATACACCGTTTTTTTCCTAGTGGTATGCACATCCGCAAAAAAACACGCCCTTAGGTATGTTATCTGACCAAGTACTTATCGGATGGGTGTGCCTCTTTGACAACATTTTAATACCACCTAGGTTGAGGTATGAGAAAAGTATTATGCCCATCGGATATGCTTTGCATGGTCGATCGAGCAGTAAATACCATTTTTGCCTTAGTGCCATGCACATCCGTAAAAAAACACGCTCCTAGGTGTGTTATCCGATCAAGCACTTATGCGATGGGAATGCCACTTTGCATGTAAGTCAATTCCACCTAGTTGAAAGTGTGTGAAAAGTATTGTGCCCATCAGATATCCTTTGCATGGTCAATCGAGTATTAAATACTATTTTTACTCTAGTGTCATGCACTTCCGTCAAAAAACACGCTGCTAGGTATGTTATCCAATCAAGCACTTATGGGATGGGTGTGCCACTTTGCATGTAAGTCGATTCCACCTAGTTGAAGGTGTGTGCAAAGTATTGTGCCCATCGGATATGCTTTGCATTGTCGATCAAGCATAAGACACCGTTTTTGCCTTGGTGTCATGCACAACCATGAAAAAACACGGTCCTAGGTGTATTATTCAAACTAGTACTTATCGGATGGGGGCTCCAATTTGCATGCAAGTCCGTTTCCACTAGGTTGAGGTGTAAAGTATTGTCACCATCGGATATGATTTGCATGGTTGATCACGCATTATACACTGTTTTTTTCCTAGTGGTATGCACATCCGCAAAAAAACACGCCCTTAGGTATGTTATCTGACCAAGTACTTATCGGATGGGTGTGCCTCTTTGACAACATTTTAATACGACCTAAGTTGAAGTATAGGAAAAGTATTATACCCATTGGATATGCTTTGCATGGTCGATCGAGCATTAAATACCATTTTTGCCTTAGTGCCATGCACATCCGTAAAAAAACACGCTGCTAGGTGTGTTATCCGATCAAGCACTTATGCGATGGGAATGCCACTTTGCATGTAAGTCAATTCCACCTAGTTGAAGGATCATGCCAATCGCGGATATGCTTTGCATGGTCGATCGAGCATTAAATACCATTTTTGCCTTAGTGCCATGCACATCCGTTAAAAAACACACTTCTACGTTTGTTATCTGATCAAGCACTTATGCGATGGGCGTGCCACTTTTCATGTAAGTCAATTCCACCTAGTTGAAGGTGTGTGCAAAGTATTGTGCCCATCGGATATGCTTTGCATGGTCGATCGACCATTAAATACTATTTTTGCTCTAGTTTCATGCACATCCGTAAAAAAACACGCTGATAGGTATGTTATCCAATCAAGCACTTATGGGATGGGCGTGCCACTTTGCATGTAAGTCAATTCCACCTAGTTAAAGGTATGTGCAAAGTATTGTGCCCATCGGATATGCTTTGCATGGTTGATCGAGCATTAAATACCATTTTTGCCTTAGTGCCATGCACATCCGTAAAAAAATACGCTGCTAGGTGTGTTATCTGATCAAGCACTTATGCGATGGGCGTGCCACTTTGCATGTAAGTTAATTCCACCTAGTTGAAGGTGTGTGCAAATTATTGTGCCCATCGGATATGCTTTGCATTGTCGATCAAGCATAACACACTGTTTTTGCCTTAGTGTCATGCACAACCATATAAAAACACGGCCATAGGTCTGTTATTCAAATAAATACTTATCAGATGGGGCCTCCACTTTGCACGCAAGTCCGTTTTAACTACGTTGAGGTGCGTGCAAAGTATTGTCACCATCGGATATGATTTACATGGTCGATCACGCATTATACACCATTTTTTCCCTAGTGGTATGCACATTCGCAAAAAAACACGCCCTTAGGTATGTTATCTGACCAAGTACTTATCGGATGGGTGTGCCTCTTTGACAACATTTTAATACAACCTAAGTTGAGGTATAGGTAAAGTATTATGCCCATCGGATATGCTTTGCATGGTCGATCGAGCATTAAATTCCATTTTTGCCTTAGTGCCATGCACATCCGTAAAAAAACACGCTGCTAGGTGTGTTATCCGATCAAGCACTTATGCGATGGGAATGCCACTTTGCATGTAGGTGAATTCCACTTAGTTGAAGGTGTGTGCAAAGTATCGTG
The DNA here is from genome assembly GCF_047967505.1 of Dipteris shenzhenensis. Taxonomy (NCBI): domain Eukaryota; kingdom Viridiplantae; phylum Streptophyta; class Polypodiopsida; order Gleicheniales; family Dipteridaceae; genus Dipteris; species Dipteris shenzhenensis. The sequence continues at coordinate 45,992,007 of NC_141627.1, read as the reverse complement.
CCCATCGAATATGCTTTGCATGGTCGATCGAGCATTAAATTCCATTTTTGCCTTAGTGCCATGCACATCCGTAAAAAAACACGCTGCTAGGTGTGTTATCTGATCAAGCACTTATGCGATAGGCGTGCCACTTTGCATGTAAGTCAATTCCACCTAGTTAAAGGTATGTGCAAAGTATTGTGCCCATCGGATATGCTTTGCATGGTGGATCAAGCATTAAATACCATTTTTGCCTTAGTGCCATGCACATCCGTAAAAAAACACGCTGCTAGGTGTGTTATCTGATCAAGCACTTATGCGATGGGCGTGCCACTTTGCATGTAAGCTAATTCCACCTAGTTGAAGGTGTGTGCAAAGTATTGTGCCCATCGGATATGCTTTGCATTGTCGATCAAGCATAACACACTGTTTTTGCCTTAGTGTCATGCACAACCATATAAAAACACGGCCATAGGTGTGTTATTCAAATAAATACTTATCAGATGGGGCCTCCACTTTGCACGCAAGTCCGTTTTAACTATGTTGAGGTGCGTGCAAAGTATTGTCACCATCGGATATGATTTACATGGTCGATCACGCATTATACACCGTTTTTTCCCTAGTGGTATGCACATTCGTAAAAAAACACGCCCTTAGGTATGTTATCTGACCAAGTACTTATCGGATGGGTGTGCCTCTTTGACAACATTTTAATACAACCTAAGTTGAGGTATAGGTAAAGTATTATGCCCATCGGATATGCTTTGCATTGTCGATCGAGCATTAAATTCCATTTTTGCCTTAGTGCCATGCACATCCGTAAAAAAACACGCTGCTAGGTGTGTTATCCGATCAAGCACTTATGCGATGGGAATGCCACTTTGCATGTAAGTCAATTCCACTTAGTTGAAGGTGTGTGCAAAGTATCGTGCCCATCGGATATGCTTTGCATGGTCGATCGAGCATTAAATTCCATTTTTGCCTTAGTGCCATGCACATCCGTAAAAAAACACGCTGCTAGGTGTGTTATCCGATCAACACTTATGCGATGGGAATGCCACTTTGCATGTAAGTCAATTCCACTTAGTTGAAGGTGTGTGCAAAGTATCGTGCCCATCGGATATGCTTTGCATGGTCGATCGAGCATTAAATTCAATTTTTGCCTTAGTGCCATGCACATCCGTAAAAAAACACGCTGCTAGGTGTGTTATCTGATCAAGCACTTATGCGATGGGAATGCCACTTTGCATGTAAGTCAATTCCACTTAGTTGAAGGTGTGTGCAAAGTATCGTGCCCATCGGATATGCTTTGCATGGTCGATCGAGCATTAAATTCCATTTTTGCCTTAGTGCCATGCACATCCGTAAAAAAACACGCTGCTAGGTGTGTTATCTGATCAAGCACTTATGCGATGGGCGTGCCAATTTGCATGTAAGTCAATTCCACCTAGTTAAAGGTATGTGCAAAGTATTGTGCCCATCCGATATGCTTTGCATTGTCGATCGAGCATAACACACTGTTTTTGCCTTAGTGTCATGCACAACCATATAAAAACACGGCCATAGGTGTGTTATTCAAATAAATACTTATCAGATGGGGCCTCCACTTTGCACGCAAGTCCGTTTTAACTACGTTGAGGTGCGTGCAAAGTATTGTCACCATCGGATATGATTTGCATGGTCGATCACGCATTATACATCATTTTTTTCCTAATGACATGCACATTCACAAAAAAACACGCCATTAGGTGTGTTATCTGACCAAGTACTTATCGGATGGGTGTGCCTCATTGAGAACATTTTAATACCACCTAGGTTGAGGCGTACAAAAAGTTTTGTGCCCATCGGATATCCTTTGCATGGTCTATCGAGCATTAAATTCTATTTTTACTCTAGTGTCATGCACATCCGTCAAAAAACCCGTTTCTAGGTATGTTATAGGATCAAGCACTTATGGGACGGGCATGCCACTTTGCATGTAAGTCGATTCTACCTAGTTGAAGGTGTGTGCAAAGTATTGTGCCCATCGGATATGATTTGCATTGTCGATCAAGCATAAAACACCGTTTTTATCTTAGTGTCATGCACATTCGTAAAAAAACGCAGTCCTAGATGTGTTATTCAAACTAGTACTTATCGGATGGGGGCTCTAGTTTGCACGCAAGTCCGTTTCAACTAGTTTGAGGTGTGTGCAAAGTATTGTCACCTTCGGATATGATTTGCATGGTTGATCAAGCATAACACACCGTTTTTGCCTTAGTGTCATGCACAATCATATAAAAACACGGCCATAGGTGTGTTATTCAAATAAGTACTTATCAGATGGGGGCTCCACTTTGCACGCAAGTCCGTTTTAAGTACATTGAGGTGCGTGCAAAGTATTGTCACCATCGGATATGATTTGCATGGTCAATCACGCATTATACACCATTTTTTCCCTAGTGGTATGCACATCCGCAAAAAAACACGCCCTTGGGTATGTTATCTGACCAAGTACTTATCGGATGGATGTGCCTCTTTGACAACATTTTAATAACAACTAGGTTGAGGTATAGGAAAAGTATTATGCCCATCGGATATGCTTTGCATGGTCGATCGAGCATTAAATACCATTTTTGCCTTAGTGCCATGCACATCCGTAAAAAAACACGCTGCTAGGTGTGTTATCTGATCAAGCATTGATGCGATGGGAATGCCACTTTGCATGTAAGTCAATTCCACCTAGTTGAAGGTGTGTGCAAAGTATCGTGCCCATCGGATATGCTTTGCATGGTCGATCGAGCATTAAATTCTATTTTTGCCTTAGTGCCATGCACATTCGTAAAAAAACACACTGCTAGGTGTGTTATCTAATCAAGCACTTATGCGATGGGCGTGCCACTTTGCATGTAAGTCAATTACACCTAGTTGAAGGTGTGTGCAAAGTATCGTGCCCATCGGATATGCTTTGCATTGTCGATCAAGCATAACACACCGTTTTTGCCTTAGTGTCATGCACAACCATATAAAAACACGGCCATAGGTGTGTTATTCAAATAAATATTTATCATATGGGGGCTCCACTTTGCACGCAAGTCCGTTTTAACTACGTTGAGGTGCGTGCAAAGTATTGTCACCATCGGATATGATTTGCATGGTCGATCACGCATTATACATCATTTTTTTCCTAATGACATGCACATTCACAAAAAAACACGCCATTAGGTGTGTTATCTGACCAAGTACTTATCGGATGGGTGTGCCTCATTGAGAACATTTCAATACCACCTAGGTTGAGGCGTACAAAAAGTTTTGTGCCCATCGGATATCCTTTGCATGGTCTATCGAGCATTAAATACTATTTTTACTCTAGTGTCATGCACATCCGTCAAAAAACACGTTTCTAGGTATGTTATAGGATCAAGCACTTATGGGATGGGCATGCCACTTTGCATGTAAGTCGATTCTACCTAGTTGAAGGTGTGTGCAAAGTATTGTGCCCATCGGATATGCTTTGCATTGTCGATCAAGCATAAAACACCATTATTGCCTTAGTGTCATGCATAATCGTCAAAAAACACGATCGTAGGTGTATTTTTCAAACAAGTACTTATCGGATGGGGATGCCACTTTGCACACAAGTCAATACTGCCTAGGTTGAGGAACGTGTAAAGTCTTGTGTCCATTGGATATGCTTTGCATAGTCTGTCTCACATGATACACCATTTTGTTCCTAGTGTTATGCACAATCGTCATAAAATACATAGGAAGTGTGTTATCCGAACAAGCACTTATGAGATGGGTGCACCACTTTGTATGCAAGTCAATAAGACCTAGGTTGAGGAGTGTACAAAGTTTTGTGCCCATTGGAGAAATGTAGATGCGATAATATTAGAAAATTCTCGGTATATGTATATGTGTGTGTGTGTGTGGCAAACAATTTTGGCACAAAGTAACACCTAGTGCACAAATTATGCACTTCATACCTTGAGTAAATAAGCTTGTTGATGAGGATAAATATACCCTTGAATAAAAGCACAGTTGTTGTATAACCACAATAGGATCGCTTTGACACCTGTGATTTTGCCCATATGTAAGTTTACAAATAGTATAAAAAATTATGTAATAATATATTAATAGTTTGCAAATGTGTATAGCAAGTGAGTAATGGGAAGTGGAAGTGGGAATGAGGAGGGAGGAGTGGAATAGGATAGGGAAGTAATAAGGGTGTATGATAATTAGTATAAAAAATAGTATAATAATATATTAATAGTTTTTAAATGGCAAGTGAGTAATGGGAAGTGGAAGTGAGAGTGGGGAGGGAAGAATGGAATGGGAGAGGGGAAGGTAATAGGGGAGTAGGCTAATAAGGGAGTGAAATGAGTGAGGAAGTTAATAGGGGATGAAAAAGAGGAGGGTGAGATGGGGAAATATGGGATTTTGGAAAATGGGACGTGGTGGAAATGTGGGATGGGAGTGGTGGCAATGGGGAGGAAGAAGAAATGGATGGATGGGAGGAGGGCTAATGGATGAGGGATGGGGGTTCAATAGGAGAGGGGGAGTAATGGGAGCCAATGGGAGAGGAGATAAATGAAAAGCCAATAGGAGAGAGGGGAGGAATGGAAAGCCAATAGGAGAGGAGGAGGAAAACCTAATTTTTCTTATATATAGTCTTCCTTCATTCATTCTTTCTCCCCTCATTTCATTCAAGCAAGAAAGCAAGGACGATCAAGAGAGCAAGGAAGGAAGAGCAAGAAAGCAAGAAAGAGCAAACTTACAAACTATTTCCAGGTACTTGCAAACTTTTTTTTCTAGTTTCTTTTTTAAAATTTGAAGAGAGAAATTAGAGAGAGAAAGGTTCAGGGGAGGGGAGGGAGGAGGAAGGGAGGGGAGGAAGAGGGTGGGACGGGAGGGAGGAGGAAGGGAGGGGAAGAAGGGGCGAAGAGGGAGGTGGGTGTGAGGGAACGGGGTGGGAGGGGAGGCTGGCGCGGCGGGTGGGAGGGAAGCGGGTGGGTGCAGAGGGGGGCTGAGAGGAGGAGGGGGGAGCGGCTGAGAGGGGGAGGGGGGGGCGCAGCTAAGAGGAGGGGGGAGCGGCTGAGAGGGGGAGGTAGGGGGGCGCGGCTGAGGGGGGGAGGGGGGGGAGAGTGAAGAGGGGGGGTTGGCGGCCGCGGCCGCCAGCCAGGGAGGGTGAGGGAGCGGCTGAAGGGGGGGAGGAGGGAGGGGGGGCGCGGCTGAGAGGGGGAGGAGGGGGGGGCGGTGAAGAGGGGGGGCTGGCGGCCGCGGCCGCCAGCCCGGGAGGGTGGGGGAGCGGCTGAGGGGGGGAAGGGGGGGTGGGGGAGGGGTTGCGAAAGGGGGGGGGCGGGTGAAGAGGGGGGAGAGGGGGAGGGAGGGGGGCGCGGCTGAGGGGGGGAGGGTGAAGAGGGGGGGCTGGCGGCCGCGGCCGCCAGCCAGGGAGGGTGAGGGAGCGGCTGAAGGGGGGGAGGAGGGAGGGGGGGCGCGGCTGAGAGGGGGAGGGGGCGGGCGCGGTGAAGAGGGGGGGCTGGCGGCCGCGGCCGCCAGCCCGGGAGGGTGGGGGAGCGGCTGAGGGGGGGAAGGGGGAGTGGGGGAGGGGTTGCGAAAGGGGGGGGGCGGGTGAAGAGGGGGGGATTGGGTGAGAGGAGGGGGGGGGGGGGCTGGCGGCCGCGGCCGCCAGCCAGGGAGGGTGGGTTCCGAAGGGGGGGGGGGGGAGAGCGAAGAGAGGGGGGCTGGGTGAGAGGAGGGGGGGGGGCCTGGCGGCCGCGGCCGCCAGCCCAGGGAGAGAGGAGAGGGGGTTGCGAAGGGGTTGGGTGAGAGGAGAGGGGGGGGGGGCTGGGTGAGAGGAGGGGGGGAGGGGGGGGAGAGTGAAGAGAGGGGGAGGGGGCTGAGGGGGGGAGGGGGGGGAGAGTGAAGAGGGGGGGGCTGGCGGCCGCGGCCGCCAGCCAGGGAGGGTGAGGGAGCGGCTGAAGGGGGGGAGGAGGGAGGGGGGGCGCGGCTGAGAGGGGGAGGGGGGGGCGCGGTGAAGAGGGGGGGCTGGCGGCCGCGGCCGCCAGCCCGGGAGGGTGGGGGAGCGGCTGAGGGGGGGAAGGGGGGGTGGGGGAGGGGTTGCGAAAGGGGGGGGGCGGGTGAAGAGGGGGGGAGAGGGGGAGGGAGGGGGGCGCGGCTGAGGGGGGGAGGGTGAAGAGGGGGGGCTGGCGGCCGCGGCTGCCAGCCAGGGAGGGTGAGGGAGCGGCTGAAGGGGGGGAGGAGGGAGGGGGGGCGGGTGAAGAGGGGGGGATTGGGTGAGAGGAGGGGGGGGGGGGAGGGGTTGCGAAAGGGGGGGGGCGGGTGAAGAGGGGGGGATTGGGTGAGAGGAGGGGGGGGGGGCTGGCGGCCGCGGCCGCCAGCCAGGGAGGGTGGGTTCCGAAAGGGGGGGGGGGGAGAGCGAAGAGAGGGGGGCTGGGTGAGAGGAGGGGGGGGGGGCCTGGCGGCCGCGGCCGCCAGCCCAGGGAGAGAGGAGAGGGGGTTGCGAAGGGGTTGGGTGAGAGGAGAGGGGGGGGGGCTGGGTGAGAGGAGGGGGGGAGGGGGGGGAGAGTGAAGAGAGGGGGAGGGGGCTGAGGGGGGGAGGGGGGGGAGAGTGAAGAGGGGGGGGCTGGCGGCCGCGGCCGCCAGCCAGGGAGGGTGAGGGAGCGGCTGAAGGGGGGGAGGAGGGAGGGGGGGCGCGGCTGAGATGGGGAGGGGGGGGCGCGGTGAAGAGGGGGGGCTGGCGGCCGCGGCCCGGGAGGGTGGGGGAGCGGCTGAGGGGGGGAAGGGGGGGTGGGGGAGGGGTTGCGAAAGGGGGGGGGCGGGTGAAGAGGGGGGGAGAGGGGGAGGGAGGGGGGCGCGGCTGAGGGGGGGAGGGTGAAGAGGGGGGGTTGGCGGCCGTGGCCGTTAGCCAGGGAGGGTGAAGGAGCGGCTGAAGGGGGGGAGGAGGGAGGGGGGGCGCGGCTGAGAGGGGGAGGGGGGGGGCGCGGTGAAGAGGGGGGGCTGGCGGCCGCGGCCGCCAGCCCGGGAGGGTGGGGGAGCGGCTGAGGGGGGGAAGGGGGGGTGGGGGAGGGGTTGCGAAAGGGGGGGGGCGGGTGAAGAGGGGGGGAGAGGGGGAGGGAGGGGGGCGCGGCTGAGGGGGGGAGGGTGAAGAGGGGGGGCTGGCGGCCGCGGCCGCCAGCCAGGGAGGGTGAGGGAGCGGCTGAAGGGGGGGAGGAGGGAGGGGGGGCGCGGCTGAGAGGGGGAGGGGGCGGGCGCGGTGAAGAGGGGGGGCTGGCGGCCGCGGCCGCCAGCCCGGGAGGGTGGGGGAGCGGCTGAGGGGGGGAAGGGGGGGTGGGGGAGGGGTTGCGAAAGGGGGGGGGCGGGTGAAGAGGGGGGGATTGGGTGAGAGGAGGGGGGGGGGGGCTGGCGGCCGCGGCCGCCAGCCAGGGAGGGTGGGTTCCGAAAGGGGGGGGGGGGGAGAGCGAAGAGAGGGGGGCTGGGTGAGAGGAGGGGGGGGGGGCTGGCGGCCGCGGCCGCCAGCCCAGGGAGAGAGGAGAGGGGGTTGCGAAGAGGTTGGGTGAGAGGAGAGGGGGGGGGGGCTGGGTGAGAGGAGGGGGGTAGGGCTGGCGGCCGCGGCCGCCAGCCAGGGAGGGTGGTGAAGGGGGGATAGGTGGGTCGCGAAGGGGGGGGGGGGAGGGTGAAGACCCCCCCTGGGTGAGAGGGGGGGAGGGGGCTGGCGGCCGCGGCCGCCAGCCAGGGAGGGTCAAGGGGGGGATGGGTGGGTTGCGAAGGGGGGGCGGGAGTGTGAGGGGGGGGGGGTGGGTGAGAGGAGGGGGGGGGCTGGCGGCCGCGGCCGCCAACCTAGGGAGAGAGGAAGGAGAAGGGGGGGGGCTGGGTGAGAGGAGGGGGGGGGGCTGGCGGCCGCGGCCGCCAGCCAGGGAGCGTGAAGGGGGGGGGATGGGTGGGTTGGGAAGGGGGGGGGAGGGTGAAGAGGGGGAGGGGCTGGGTGAGAGGAGGGGGGGGGAGGGGTGGGGGGTGGGTGAGAGGAGGGGGGGGGGGCTGGCGGCCGCGAGGAGGGGGGGGGAGGGGTGGGGGGTGGGTGAGAGGAGGGGGGGGGGGCTGGCGGCCGCGGCCGCCAGCCCAGGGAGTGAGGAGAGGGGGGGCTGGCGGCCAGCCCCAGGGAGGGCGGAGGGGGAGCTGGGTGAGAGGAGGGGGGGGTCGCCAAGGAAGGAGGGAGGGGGGGCCAAAGGGAGAGTGGGGAAGAGGGTGGAAAGGTTGGGGGGGTCGCCAAGGGGGGTGGGGAAAAGGGAGGAAGGTTAAAAGGGGGTAGGGGAAAAAGGGGTAGGGGAGGAAGAGGTTAGGCGACGGGAGAGGGGAAGGGTAGCAAGAGGGGAGGGGGATTTTGGGGAAGGAGGGAGAAAGGAGGGAAGGGAGGAGTTTTGACGGCGGAGGGAGAGGAGGGAAGGAGGTTGGAGGAGAGGAGGGAAGGAGGTTGGAGGAGAGGATTGGGTCGAGGGATGGATGGAGGGAAGGAGAGGAGAGAGAGGAGAGAGAGAGAAGGAGAGAGAGAGATGGGAGAGGAGGATTTGACTTACTATCACGAGCAAGAACGAAAAATAAGATTTGACTTACGAGAAGAATGAAAAGGACTTACGAGAATGAAAAGGACTTACATGAAAAGGACTTACGAGAATGAAAAGGACTTACGAGAATCGAGAAGAATGTTGAAGAAAGTATCAAGAAGAATGTTGAACATAAATTTGAATTCAAAAGGAACGTATAAGAAGAAAGTATAAGAAGAATGTTGAACACAAATTTGAATTCAAATTTATAATGAATTCAAATTTCCCTCTCTTTTTTGAAAATTCAAATTTATGTGTAGGAGTGGACTAGTTTTAACTCTCTCCTCGTTTCATTGAAGCAACCAAGAGCGGAAGAGAAAGGATAAGCCGAGCCTTACTTTTTTCACTTTTTCCAGGTACTTGCATTCTTTTTTATTCGTCTTGTAATTCTATTTCTTTACTTACAATTCTTTTCAATTAGTTTCTTGTTAAGGTTTTTGAGTTCTATTTCTTAAAATTCGTATTGTAATTCTTTTTCTTTACTTATAATTCTTTTTCAATTAGTTTATTCTTAAAGTTTTGAGGAGGGTGGTCTTTTAGAAGGCATTACAATTCTTTTTAAATTAGTTTCTTATTTGAGTTTTTGAGTTCTATTTTAATTAGTTTTTTATTTATATTCGAGTTTGTAAATTTGAGAAATGGGAGAATAGGGAGGGAGGGAAAGAGAGAAATTAAGAGAGAGAAGAGGGGCTCCTTAAGAGAGGGAGAGAGAGAGAGAGATTCACACAGAGAAGAGGGGCTCCTTAAATGAGAGAGAAGAGTAGGGAGGGAAAGAAAGAGAGAGGAGAGAGGCGGAGAGAGATTAAGAGAGAGAAGAGTAGGGAGGGAAAGAAAGAGAGAGGAGAGAGGCGGAGAGAGATTAAGAGAGAGAAGCTGGTAAAGAGAGAGGAGAGAGGGGGAGAGAGATTAAGAGAGAGAAGCGGGTCTCTTGGGGGCCGTGGCTACTTGAGGGAGGGAGAGAGTAGGGAGAGAGAGGGAGAGAGAGAGAAAGTTTATGGGAATGAAACGTGGCGAGAGGAGAGAGGAAAAGAGAGAGAGAGAGAGAAGAGAAGAGGGAGACTTAGGGAGAGAGAGGGAGAGAGAGAGAGGGAGAGAGAGAGAGAGAGGAATGAAACTTCTGTGCTAGAGGGAGAGAGAGGGAGAGAGAGAATAAGTGGGATGAGGATAGAGAGAAAAATACTTAAGAGTTGTCAAAGAGAGAGAGAGAGAGATTAAGAGAGAGAATGAGGTGTCTTGACTATGGCTACAAGGAGATTTAGGAGGAGAGAGAGAGAGAGAGAGAAAGTAAAGAGAGTTTTATATATTTACATCTTTTATATTATATTTTTAAATGAGAGAGAAGAGTAGGGAGAGAAAGAAAGAGAGAGAAGAGAGAGGGAGAGAGATTAAGAGAGAGAAGCCGGTCTCTTGGGGACCTTGGCTTCTCTTGGGGACCGTGGCTCCTTGAGGGAGGGAGAGAGTAGGGAGAGAGAGGGAGAGAGAGAGAAAGAGAGAGAGGGAGAGAGAAAGAAAGAGAGAGAGGGAGAGAGAGGGAGAGAGAGAGAGGAATGAAAAATACTTAAGAGTTATAGAGAGAGAGAGAGAGATTAAGAGAGAGAATGAGGTGTCTTGACTATGGCTGCAAAGAGATTTAGGAGTAGAGAGAGAGAGAGAGAGAGAGAGAGAGAGAGAGAGAGAGAAAGTAAAAAGAGTTTTATATATTTACATACTTTATATTATACTTTTAAAAAATTATAAAAGAGTGAATTTATGGTTTGTTTTGAAGGTGAGATAATGTTTTTATATATATTCATCTTTTAAATTGAAAAATGTTAACTTTTCTTTAGATACTTGTTCTTTATTTATATCACATGCAGGTTTAGCCTCTACATCACAACCCCTTCTTTTGCATATTTAAGCCTCTTAAACCCCAGCACATTAAAATGAACACAGAAAAAGAAATTATTTATTGCTTTTCTTCGCTTCGACGGTTGGTTTAGCATAGTTTAGCATAGATTAGATTGCCTTAGAGGAGAGACAATTCTCCAAGTTGCCAATCGAAGCCATGCTCAAATTTTTCTAACTAGTTCCTAATCGTTGTCAGTCCCTTCGCTCACATGCGGTTTAACACTCATAACATGCTATTAAATAAGACCTTTTACCATTTACCAAGAAGTTTATCAGTGGGCAGATTGCATGAGCAGATATCAGTGGACAGATTGCATGAGCAGATATCAGTGGACAGATTGCATATATCAGTGGATAGATTACATGTCATGGGACATATTGGAGCTTGATGATTATTGGTTATTTTTATTGCATTTGTATAAATATTTAAGCTCATTTATTGTCATAAAAATCCTTGTAAAGCCTTTTATGCTATTTTTTACATTTATTGTCATATGAAGCGCCTTGTAATAAACCCGACCATCCCGACCATTCACTAATTAACGAGTATCAGTGGGATGCATAAGTGGATATCATGTGGGCTGCATAAGTGGATATCAGTGGAACAGTTTTTAGTGGATAGATTGCAACAGTTGGGTATCAGTGCTCAGATATCAATGGATGGACAGATTACATGAATCTTCACGAAGATTGAAGCTTTATCACTAGATGACATTTTATATTACTTGTAAAGCTTTATTGGCTAATTCTTTTACATTTGTACAAATATTTAAGCCTTGTAAAGCCTTTTAGGCTATTTCCCACATTTATTGCCATATGAAGCCTTGTAAAGCCTTTTGGGCTATTTTCCACATTTATTGTATCAAGGGTTGTATATTGTACTTTACTTGTATGTATCTAAATTCTTCATTATCTTTTCTTGTAGGATTATGGAGCAATCAGCTAATGTGATGGCTATGCTAGATGACTCTGAGATCAGAGAATGGGTTTCTGATGTCACTTTGAATTTCAAAGGAAAGGAATATAGCCCCAATGGCTTTGGTAGGTGGACTCGATATCACATGGGTAGAAGAGCCTGGTTTCTTCATCAAAAGGAAAAGAGACTCTTTCTACTTATGTCAAAAAGGGAGTTCAATGGTGTTGAAGATCCATGGGATGCTACTTTCTTCAAAAAAGATATGACTTCAAGCCTTGTAGTAGGCATAATAATTCAGCGAAAAGACACCTTTGTGGATATTTTAACAAAGAGTTCAGATCCTGAAGTTGGCGGTATGCATTTTATTGTGTCAAGGAGAGACGCAAAGACCTTTGTGATGCCTCCTCCTCAACCATCAAAGTTTCCAGAGTTGCAAAGGGCATTGGAGACTCTTTCATATACTTGGGAGCAATTTCCTAGTGTGGTGGCAAAAAGGATGCATGCAAAGATAATGCTTGAATACTTTCAGGATGCAGAATATGCTCTCCATATGCAAGAATCATCACATGAAGGAGATCAAAAAGCTCAGACTTCAATGCAGGGACAAGAAGAACAGGCACACTGTCACAAACCTGTAGAACATGAGTGCAAACTTGTAGAGCCAGAAATGGTGAATGTAACTAAGGATGATGAAAAACAAGCCTTGAGTGCACGGGAATTAGCAAAAATTGAAGAAGATCAAGGTCGATCCACTGCAGTTATGCTAGAAGCTCTTACTAGCAAACCACGACGTGAAATGCAAAAGGCTAGTACTGCAAGAGCCACGGTTCCAAGCAGTAAGAAAAGACATCGTCCCACTGTAGAGAAAGATAATGTGGATGAAAAACGGTCAAAAAAAGAGAAAGATGAAGAAGACTCAGAATCCGAGGCTGAAGATGATCAAGATGAACTCACATCAATTAAAAATCTTAATCTGCGTCTTAATGAAGCAGTTACAGATGATGATGTGGGATATATCTGGGGTCAAAGGACGTGGTTTGTGAATGCCAAAGATGTGGAAGCTGCAGCTCTGTTTACTAATAGCCGAAGCCTTGATATATCCTATGCAATGCAAATATACGAGGCTTTGAGAGATGGTAAGAAACCTGTGGCAAGTAATGTGGTCTTGCGCCCAATAATGTTTTGTCCAACCAAAAATAGTTTTCTGGATCAAATAACATTTACAGGGCCTACACATTTTGAGGAGATCTTCAATCAATTCTTTAAAAACACTCTAAAAAATATTCCACATGAACAAGGCGAAGAGGCACAAGGAGAGAATATGCTAAAGGAAGTCAAGAAGGAATTTCTCCTTCATTGCAGATTCCAGCCCATTGATGGTCAACATTGGGCTTATGCTTGTAATCAGATCGCAAGGGAAGCAAAGGAGGGCAAAAGACTCACTCTAGAACAATTTGTAAAGATAAGCTCATTCCATTATTATCCTGCAACGATCTGTATATTCAAGCATGAGATTAAGTATTTGATTGAGTCCGAAAGACTTAATCATTATGTCCATGGAAAGCGTAAGATATCCTCAACATCAGAGGTCTTACAGAAGGCAAGGGTGATATGGACAACATTTGGTTCCCCAAATCCTGATTTGAAGCGAAAGGTCACAAAAGCAGACGCCGACACACTCACAAACTTTTATACTTCTTTGAGTGCAGTTGTGCCTAGGGGAAACCAAGAGCGGGAAGAAAGTATGACAAGCCTCAAGGTGGTGAGGGACAGATATGCCGACTATACTTCTATCATCTTTCGTCTTGTTGAAGTGTTCAATGAGATGCTTGAAACGTGCATTGCTTGTGAGCGTGGACAGCTGACCTATGAAGCTCCTTTGTTTATCTCCGGCAAGTCAAAGGTAATGGATAAGAAGGAGTTGACGGCAAGGATGTGGAGGCCTGTAAAGTACTTACCTGATAAGTATGCATCCATGGCAGCACAAAGAATTTTAAAGAAAGAATGGTTTTTTGGAAAAAAAGACAAAGACCACTGCATGGAAGAATGCATCAATGTACAGGTGAGGCGTGATGCAGTGCATAGTGCCATCAAGTATTTGCTGTCAGAGAAACAAATTCCACTTACTCATTGCAACATTGACTCTAATGTGGTGAAGCATATAGCTTCTTTGTCAACACCCAAGGTAAAGCTATGGGCCAACAGGTGGATTAAAAAGGATGAAGATGGGTCGGAAATAGTAACCTCTTATATGAGAAAAGAGATCCCACAACAGGTGGTTGCATATGTGGAAAGATTAATCAGCGAGATAAGAATGCCAACAGATATGCACCAAAGCTTTCAATTCAATGTAGAGGTTACGGCAGAGTCTGGAAAGCTTGTCAACTTCAGGGGAGTCTCAGAAGATGACTTCTTTAAGAATGAGTCAGCATGGGATAAGCCACAACTATTCTTTATCAATGAAGTTTCTAGCGATGATATCCATAACTTCATTGATAGAATAGTATATACCACCATTAGCAAAGTGGCGATTTGTAACATTGTCATATTTGTTGATAAAAAAGACAAAGAAGCCATGCAGGTTACTCTAGAGCGAGCATATTCATCAGATTTGAAGATCTATAGTGGTGTTTATGCAGCAAAGAGAGGCAAGAGAGAATGTGGCATAGCGATTCAAACTCTTGAATCATTCTTTCTATGTATGCGGAGTCCCAACCCTGATCACTCTTTACAAAAGAACATAAGAGGGAATTCAAATAATTTGAGATTGATGCTAGAAGAGCAAGATATTCCCAGGTCCATACATTATCAAAAAAACAACTACGGAAGTCCTGCAAAAAGTGGGAGTCTCTTGCTTACCATGATGGAGAATTTGCTGCCGGCAGGTTGGGAGGTCACCTTGTGCAGGATGGGATATTTATTTGAGGATCTCCTAAGAAAAGGCAACTCCACCAATATTATTGAAAATAAGCATTTCATGGCCTATTTCCAGCTTCAAGCAGATCTAACCACAGGCTATGAAAAAGAGATAGACCACAAGGACACCGATGACATGGATGATTACCTTGAAGATCATAATGTCCCAGTTGTTAATGATGAAAAGATGGACTTACATGACCCATTCACAGAGAGGTTGGTGGATGAAGACAAATATGATGATGCCCTCTTTGATAATTATGGCTCGCAGGGTTATGAAAAAAGGCCACTACGACAATACTTAGCGGTATGAACTCTCTATTTCTCAACTAAATACAATTTTTTAAATAAGATTTAAATTTAAAGATAATGACTCTAATCTCTCATATTTATTTACAGGAAATAGAGGGAGAAGAAATGGATGAAGTCAATACGGAGGCACTCCCTTCCACTTCAACAATGCAACCACCTCTAAATTTGATTGAAAAATCAAATTTAGCTGCATTAGATAAAATGGAGAGCTCATTTCAAGTTAAGATCGTTTTGAAACGAGAACCTCAGTATTTAAGCTTTGGTAGAGAGGAGGTTTCAATCCTCTCCAATCCTTTAAAAGAGGTTAATGACAATGTTATATTGGCCATTCTCAGGTAATGTTTATTTATTTATTGCTACTTCAATAAGCTAACATTTGTTTATTTATTCACAGTTCAGTTATATATCAGTTTCCTAGTGCAGAATGCAAATCAATTCTATGAGCTAATGTTTGTTTATTTCTTGGTGCAGTGTAGTTATTTCTCAACTTCCTAGTACAGTGCAGCATCGTGTCTACATGCTCGATGCTCTCCTTTCTTCTATTCTTAGCTCTCCTCAAAAGACTATAGAAGATGTTTGTACCTGGTTAAGCCCTTTGAATTTAGATGGGGTGCGAGTCATCTTAATGCCTTATCATGAGGCGTAAGTATCAACTCTAACCTTATTTTTACTATTTCTTTGGCAAGTTTGTGTAAAACAATAATCATTTTTATTCTGGTCGTGTAGCTCACATTGGAGTCTGATCTTCTGGGACCTTGAACTCAACCATTTATGGTTTGTGAATTCAATAGAAGGCTATCATGCCAACTCCCCAAGGTAATTATTCTCTTAATATTTTTGATACTTTCTTATTTTGTATCTTATGATCATGACATATTAATATATTTCATATGTCATGCTGGACAGTGCTGCATATCGGCTAGTATCTGCTGTCAGAACAACCACGGAGCAACAAGATCAAGTAGAATTCAAAAGACGTCTGCCAGTGGAGCAAAAAGATGGACACAGTTGTGGGTGGAGAGTCGCCTACAACTGCATGTTGTTTCTTAGAGAGATTTTTGATTTGGAGTTACCAGTCAAAATGGAATCATATACAGAAGCTGATCTGCTAGCATTTCGGGCTGAGAGTATTCAGCATCTAATTACTACCATTGGGAAACAACATGAAAATATGACTACATTGCAGCATGTATAAAACCTTATCTTTATACTTGTATACTTGTTCCAGCCTTTAATTGGGATGTATAAATCTCATAACTTTTTTATATTTTCCTCCAAAAGGAGAAGAGAATGAGTTTAATGAAAGCATACTATCTTTATACTTTTATAATTATTTAAACCATTAATTTTATTTGGGATGTATAAATCTCATAACTTGTCTAATGAAAGCATGCTATCTTTATACTTCTATGATTATTTAAACCATTATTTTTATTTGGGATGTGTAAATCTCATAACTTTTTAAATTTTTCATCCAAGAGAAGGAGAGACTCACTCTAATGAAAGCGTGTGTGAAACCTTTTTAAATTTTTGCTCCAAGCAGAGGAGAGACTTACACTAATGAAATCATATATGAAACCTTATCTGCTTGTTTAAGCCTTTATTTGGGATGTGTACATCGCATAACTTTTTTATATTTTTATGGCAGAAGGAGGATGTGGAGGACATAGCAAGTGAAGAAGAATACGATGTAGACTACTCCCTCAATAAGATGAGTCATAAAAATATGAATCTATTGGAGCAGATTGGAAGTTCATTCACTGCTATGTTGTTAATTCGACAACAACCTCATTTTTTTGAATTTGGTGAAGAAGAGATTTCAATCCTCTTGAATCCTAAGAATGAGGTTAATGTCAAAGTCATTACAACCATCCTCAGGTTTGATGCAGCCTTTTCCTTGGCTTTATACTTTGCTTATTTTGATTAAACCCAAGAAGCTAATACTTTTTTTTTAAATATAGCAATGTTATAGCAAATCTTCCGCAAAATATACAAAGCGTTTCATATATGCTCGATCCTCGTATTTCGGAAGTGCTTATCAACAAAGAAGAAACCATAGAGAATGTTTGCAAGTGGTTGAAGCACATTCCTATGAATGACGCACGAGTTATTTTTACAGCATATTATGAGAAGTAAGCATCAAACCCTACTTGTTTTTTCTATTGCATTTGCTAGAATTGTCTCAAACACAGTAATTATTCTTTATTGATAATGCAGCTCACATTGGAGTCTGGTAGTCGTGGACATCCTTGCGAAGAAGTGCTTCTTTGCAAACTCAATGACATCCGTCCATGGCAATGTGTTAGAGTAAGTATAGACTTCACTTGTTGTCACTTCTTGACATGTAGATTGATATGCAATGCACATATTCACTGTTGTTATATGTTTTGATATGCAGATCAGCTCGAAAATTAGTAGATGCTATCGACATAGTAATGCGGCAATGTGACTTGGCACAACAAATAGAGTATATAACATGTCAGGTATCACATCAAGATAATAGCCACATCTATAATTGTGGATGGAGGGTGGGCTACAATTGCTTTTTGGTACTTGGTCAAATTTTTGAGATGCAAAATGACACCACACTATCAACATATACGGATTTGCATCTCTATGCATTTATAACATGTACCATTCGAGCAATCATTGATTGCGAAATGAATGCCATCAAAGAGTCAAAGAGGATAGATGACCTCAACTCTACAAACATGGCCTCATTAAAAGAATTGGGAAGCTCTTTTAATGTTAGGGTTATGATTCAACATAGACCTCAATATCTTGAATTTGGGAGAGAAGAGATTTCAATTCTCTCTAGAGCTTCAAATGAGGTCAATAACAACGTTATGATGGCCATTCTCAGGTTTGATACAAACTTTTTCTCTACTTGATAATTCAATATTTTGATTTAATCTAATAAGCTAATAAGCTAATATTCATTTATTTTGATTAAATCTAATAAGCTAATATTCATTTATTTGTTGGTGCAGTATAGTTATCTCACGATTTGGTAGAGTCGTACAAAATCGTGCGTATATGTTGGATTCCCTCCTTTCTCCTATACTTAGCGATAGCAGAAAGACAATAGCCGATGTTTGTAAATTATTACAGCCTTTACATTTACATGGCGTGCGAGTCCTATTTATGGCATATCATGAGATGTAAGTATCATGGCAACCTTTATTTTCATCTTGTACTGGCAACATTGTGTTAAATAATAATGGTTCTTAATTATTCGTGTAGGGAACATTGGAGTCTGGTGGTTTGGAACCTTGAAGACAACTATTGTTGGTTTGTTAACTCCATTGCAGGCTTTCATGGCTCAGTGCAAACGTAAGTATTCTATTAATCTGTTGTTACTTCTATATTATGTACCTTATGTGATAGATACACTAAGTTTTTTTAATATGTCACGATGAGCAGGTCGATTGAGAAGTTGGTATCTGCTATCAGAGAAACAGGACAGTACAAAGACTCGGTAGACTTCCAAAAGCGTTTAGTAGTAGAGCAGGAAGATGGGCATAGTTGTGGGTGGAGAGTTGCCTACAACTGCATGTTGATTTTCAAAGAAATTTTCTCACTTATGCCACAGATCTCATCGGAAGACTCTTTGGAGCTCAAATATTCAGAGGAGGATATACAATTGTTTAGGGCTGAAATCATTCGAGACCTAATTGCTGCCATTAGAATACAACGTGCAACTGAAGCAATACCAGAGCTTCCCTTTAAGGAAGAGGAGACTGAGTCTACTATGAAAGCACTGCATACTACAGAAGAAGTAGAGACCCAATGTACACCTACAGCACCACAGCCTCCACTGGAAGCATCAGAAGAGTTGCCACCGCCTCCGCTTGCATTTAAGGAAGAGGATACTGAGTCTACTCCGAAAGCACTACATACTACAAAAGAAGTAGAGACCGAGTGTACATCTACAGTACCACAGCCTCCATTGGAAGCATCCGAAGAGTTGCCAGAGTCTCCACTAGAAGCATCACAAGAGTTGTGATGCATGTATGATGTTGTGTTTGTAGTTTTTGTTGATTATACACCAATTTGTGACTTATTACTTAAGTGGCATAATCATGATATTTATATAATTTCTTTATGCACACAATTTTATGATATGAATGTGTGATGATGTGATTATTTGGAAATAAATCCTTGTGTGATGGGAATTCTGATATGAATATTTGATGATGTAATATTTGTAATATATTTATTTCATGCACACAATTTTATGATATGAATGTGTGATGATGTGATTATTTGAAAATAAATCCTTGTGTGATGAGAATTTTGATATGAATATGTGATGATGTAATATTTGTAATATATTTCTTCATGCACACAATTTTATGATATGAATGTGTGATGATGTGATTATTTGGAAATAAATCCTTGTGTAATGAGAATTTTATTCAGTTGGACAGTCTCCACTCACTTAAAGTAGAGCATTCAATCTCCACTCGCTTTATTCCAACCCTTATCATAGTGAACACATCGTGCCACTCACTTTATTCCAACCCTTATCCTTATCGTAGTGAACACATCGTGCCTTAGTGCACTTGTATTCTTCCATCCTAGTCTTTCCACAAACACTCTCTTATTTCTTACATCCTAGTCCTTCTGAGTAACTTGTATTCTTCTATCCTAGTCCTTCTGCAAACACTCTCTAAGTCTTCTTTCATCCATCCTGATAACCAAGTATCCTTCTGAGTAACTTGTATTCTTCTATCCTAGTCCTTCCGCAAACACTCTCAAAGTCTTCTTTCATCCATCCTGATAACCAAGTATTCTTCTATCCTAGTTCTTCCACAAACACTCTCTTCTTTCATCCATCCTAGTGCTTCTCATTAACTTGTATTCTTCTTGTATTCTTCTATCCTAGTCCTTCCGCAAACACTCTCAGAGTCTTCTTTCATCCATCCTGATAACCAAGTATTCTTCTATCCTAGTTCTTCTGCAGACACTCTCTTCTTTCTTGCATCCTAGTGCTTCTCATTAACTTGTATTCTTCTATCCTAGTCCTTCCGCAAACACTCTCAGAGTCTTCTTTCATCCATCTTGATAACCAAGTAATCTTCTATCCTAGTTCTTCCTCCGCAGACACTCTCTTCTTTCTTGCATCGTAGTCCATCTCCCTTTCTTTATCATCTCCCCACCCATGGATGTCCTTGGCATTGTCGAAGACGTGGAGTTCGGAATTAACAATCTCAAAGAATGGATTGCTGACCAAGGAGCACAGAGAGAGGCCAGAATTCGACAAGGTTCTCCTTTGACACACATGGAGAGAGAGGAATTTGCTGCACAAAGGCACGCAGAGAGGGAGGAGACTCTCAAGATAGCAGACAGTGAAAGACTTCTAAGACGTATGATAAAAGCACGACAAGATCTATTAGATTTCTTAAGTAACCTGCGTTATCGCAGCTCTCGTCATGGGCGATTTGATGCGGATGCTGAGAGAACAATAAGAGCCTCTCAGAGAAATTATAAAGAAACAATTTGTGATTGCTTAAACTTCTTCTTCGCATGTAATTATGTTGAGGATACAGCTGTGGAGGCAGTGAAGGATTGGGTTGTTGAGAAGATAAGAGAGACCAATGATGAGATCTTCTAGACTTAGATAAGAGAGACTGTATTAAGGTGTTTTTTGACACCATATGGCTTTGTATTAAGGTGTTTTTTGACACCATATGGCCTTGTATTAAGGTGTTTTTTGACACCATATGGCTTTGAGTAATATGATCTACTTCTTGTACAAATGTGATGTTAAGATGATGTTAAGAGAGACTGTATTAAGGTGTTTTTTGGCACCATATGGCTTTGAGTAATATGATCTACTTCTTTACAAATGTGATGTGCTCTTTTTGAAATGTACTCTAGTTTTCATAACATGTCACGCCATTTTTTCTAATTTGATTTTTTAAAATCTTACTTTTTTGTCTCTTTTAACAATGTGATGTACTCTATTTTTAACATCTCACGTCATTTTTTCTAATTTGATTTTTTTAAATCTTCCTTTTTGACTCAATGTTTTGTTTTATAAGAGCCTCTTTTTTTGAAATGTTTTATCCAAAATTATCTCACAAAATGAATTTGGACAGTGCAAGAGTCCAAAATTAATGAAATAGGTGTTTGATGTTGTTTTTCTTGCAGGTAGTGTCTTATGGGCTCAGGATCCCCGGCTAGAAACGGAGGATCGATTTGGGTCGATTTACTATTCGAGAAGTATGTGCGTTGTTGATATTTTGCTGTGAATAATGTGTGGTGATGACCTATGATGGTTTTAAGTGTGTTGATAAAGTCTCATACGTTGTGAAAGTGATTATTTGTGATGAATTGTATATTGTTTAAAAGTGAAGACGACTTATGACCAGGGACCAAGTGAACATGGTGTCGCTTACCCTGGGGGTCGTGAAGGCGACTTATGACCAGGGACCAAGTGGGTTTAGTACCGCTTACCCTGGGGGTCGTATCGGGGGCGCCTACAAAGGTAGGGTCCTAACAAGCGAGTGGTGCTTAAGCCAACCTGCGTGATCTGACCTGGCAGCAGGAAGGCAAGGGTCCTTTTGGGGCTCTGGCACGCCGAGGACGAGGGACGGCCATCGAAGTGGTGGTGGTATCAGATCCCTGTTGCGAAGAAGCGAGTTTCTCCTCGTCCGTAGTTGGAGCGGGAGGATGGGTGGCCCGGTCGAACCCATAAGGGTCTGGGGCTTCAACCATGTGCTGTGATCTTTCTTTGTTAATTCATCTTTTTAATTGTGTTATTATTCAAGTGGATTGTTAAGTGATGATTTTTTTTTTGAGATGTCATGAGGCCCTAATGAACAATCTTGTTGCAGGCGAACTTGAAGGCTAGGCTGCCTGGCAGCTCTTTCAAAATTTCTAGTTGTTAATTGCTAATTGGTTGTCGTAGGGAAACCCTCGCCTGTGAGGGATTGAATTGTCAGTCTCGTTAGTGATGTACATGATTGGATAATTTTTATCAGATTGATTGCACCATATGAGCATATCGCTAGTCTATTAGCATTCTCTCTCTCTCTCTCTTTCATGCAAGAAGTTAGTCTCTCTCTCTCTCTCTCTCGCTCATACAAGAAGTTAATCTCTTCTCTCTCTCTCTCTCTCTCTCTCTCTCAGCCAGGCAAGATGATTCTCTCTCTCCCTCACTCTCAGCCGTGCAAAGAGATATTCTCTCTCTCTCTCCCTCACACTCATACAAGGGGCACTCTCTCCCTCTCTCTCAGCCATGCAAGATGATGCTCTCTCTCTCTCTCTCAGCCATGCAAGATGATACTCTCTCTCTCTCTCTCTCTTTCTCTCTCTCTCTCCATCGCACCACCACTTGGGGGCAGTCCTTCGAGGGTAGGACGCCTCTAAGTCAGTCCATCGGGGCTAGGGGAATCCTGGCCATACCGATAGGACGCGGAGGTCTGCCAGCCTGATTCCCAGACTAGTTTGGTCAGGAAGTTGGGACGGGTTGGGGATCTCTCACCGAGCCCCGAAAGGACCCTTGCCTTCTTGCTGCCAGGTCAGAGCAGGCACGTTGGCTTAAGCACCCATCGCTTGTTAGGACCCTACCTTTGTAGGAGCCTCCGATACGACCCCTAGGGTAACCGATACCATATCCACTTGGTCCCTGGTCATAATTGGCCTTCACTTTTCAAACAATATACAATCACTTTCACATCTTATGAGACTTCATCATCTTACAACACACTTTAACCATCAGAGGTCGTCACCACACATTATCCACAAGAAAAATAACAAAAACGCACATACTCCTTGATTAGTAAATTGACCCAAATCGACCCTCCATTTCTAGCCGGGGATCCTGAGCCCATATAACACTACCTGCAAGAGAAACAACATTATACCATGGCAACAACTTATCCACACTGATCTCTTGGTCGTCCTGCAACGAGATTAACCCTTACGTAATTAAATATTTTTCTGCTCAGAAAGTACTCCCAAAATTCAAAGAAGACAGGTTTAGTATCCCGAGAATAGCAATCAATCCTAGAGGCGAGGACGAGAACACGTCAGTGAACGCAAGAACAATGTAGCGGCGATGAGGAAGTGGAGGAGAGAAGCGGTAAGCGTTGCATCTAAGCGTGCAATGAACCGATATTATGCGAGAAAGACTTACCCTTAGCTCGAGGATGGACAACTCTGTCGTAAGACTGCGGGTTGAAACGATGCGTCTGCCCAGTCAACGTTTGTGGCCTCCGTTCTGCTGCCGAGGTGGGTTGCCGAGGTGGGTTCTGCTCTGTTGGCACATTAACCCGTTCATCGCCCTTCGTTATACTCCGTGTTGATCTTGGCGTGTCGACCGTCCATGTCCACTTGTCGTTCTATGGCTGACGAGGCTGTATGTGTGCGTCTGAGTGTGCGACAGGTTCCGTATAGATATATATATAGGGGGTGTGTGTGTGTGTGTCCTGCATGTGCGTGTGCCCGTGTGTGTGCATGGGTGTATGTGTGTGTAAGAGCGAGTGAGTGTGTGTGAGAGTGTGTGTGTGTGTGTGAGTGTGTATGTGTCAATGTGTGAGAGTGTGTATATGTGTGTGTGAAAGTGTGTGTATGTGTGAAAGTGTCGGTGTGTGTGTGTGTGAGTGTGTGTGCAAGTGTGTGTATGTGAATGTGTGTGTGTGAGTTGTGTGTGTGGGTGTGAGTGTATGTGCGTGTGTGTCGTGTGCGTGTGTTGTGCGGTGTGTGTGTGTGAGAGTGTATGTGAGTGTGAGTGTGTGTGTGTGTGTATATGTGTGTGTGTGTGTGAGTATGTGAGTGAGAGTGCGCGTGAGTGAGTGTGTGTGTGAGAGTGCGCGTGAGTGTGTGTGTGTGTGTGAGAGTGCGCATGAGTGTGTGTGTGTAGGTGTCGTGCATGCGTGTGTGTGTGTGAGTGTGTGTGTGCGTGTGAGTGTATGTGCGGGTGTGTGTGCGTGAGTGCGCGGGTGTGTGTGCATAGCTACAGTCTGCCTGGCTCGGTCTGCTCTGTGTGTTGTGCTCCCTGCTCTGCACGCGGGTGCCCGTTTTATAAGGTGAGGGCGGAAGGGTGGGTCGAGACCCCCCCCTTGCATGGTTGCGCATGGCAGCGGCCGCAAGGCAGCCGCCCAATTTAATTTTTAAAAAAAAATTGATTTAAAAAAAAAATTTGGTGGTCAACAAATGCGCCGCCATGAGGAGGGCGGAAGAGAGAGGAGAAGGAGAGGGAGAGAGAAGGAGAGAAAGAGAGAAGAGAAAGAGAGAAGAGAAATAGAGAAAGAGAGAGAAAGAAAGAGAGAAAGAGAAGAAGAGAGAAAGAGAGAGAGAGAGAGTAAGCGGTCATTTGCCCGCAGGGAGAGAGAGAGAGAGAGAAGGAGAGAATTAGAAGGAGAGAGAGAACAAGAGCACAAAAAGAATTTTTTTTGTACCTCAAAATTTTTGGGATCTTACAATTTTGCAAGGTCTTACTTTCAACTCTATGTGGTCTCAAGGACATCATTTTCTTACCCGAAGGGTGGATGAGAGCAGAGCCACAAGCGATAGCGGAGTGATGGGGGCAACTTTGATACTATAAGCGAGGAGGTAAGGTATTATGAAACCATAGAAAGAATAATCAAGGTGGATGTCATAACATTTCATTTATTTCTCTTTGAGTGTCGATGGTTTGTGGGTGCGGTGATGAAACATGAGAGTGGTCTACATATAGTGGATTCCACCAAGTTTCATCATGGAAAAACCGATATCTTGGTACACCCTACTAGTTGCGAGCAGGTAAAGAGATGCAATAAATTATAATTAAATTTATAGAATTCAAGTGATCATTGCCTAACCTTCTTGTTTTTAATTTTTTTATTGATAGGTCTTCTATGTGCCTTCCCTACATCAAAGAAGACTATGGTATGTGATTCTAGTCACACCATAAAGTAGGTCAATCTTTGCAGAGACATCTTTGCAGAGATAGATGTAGAGCATGTTATCGACCCTAATATAGCACATCATGAAGATGCAGAGGAGGATGCCACTGAGGTTGATGAAATACAACCTCTCTCCAACACGCATCATAGTGGGAAACATGAAGATGAGGAAGATGACAACGACTCAATGGAAGATGCTTCGAATAAAGAAGAAATGAGTTTATTTATTGATCTAGCCACCATGGGCTTAGATATGGATGCTAATGCTTGTAGAGACCTCTTGGCAGACGAAAATTGATATCCATCTTTTTGAGATTGATCTTTTGTATTGTGTTTGCCATTGTCTTATATTTATGCTTCTATTTTTGTCACTTTTTTTAAATTTATCATCGTAATCCTTGCCATTAAATCCATAGGAATTTTCTCAATATTGAACAAATCTCTTTAGAATTTATTAGGTAGTACGTAAATTAGATGTCCAATCTCCTTAAGATCTATACATATATACATATATACACACACTTACACTTACACACACCTATATATTATAAATGATTAAAAATTTAAATGTTTATGAGAAAGAGTAGAATAGAGAGAGATGATAGGAGAGAGAGAGATATATATATAGAGAAAATAAAAACAAACATAATATATAAGTGAGTTAAAATCTATATCTTTATGAAATATATACATACATACTTGTCCAAAATACATACATACATATATACATACATTTACACACACACACACACACACACACACACACACACATATATATATTATAATTTATTTAAATGTATATATTTATGAGAAAGTGTGAAATAGAGAAAGATGATGAAAAAGAGAGAAAAAGAGAAAACAAAAAATAGACAAACATAATATATTATAAGTGACTTAAAATTCAAATATTTATGAAGAGAGGGAGAGGAAAATAGAATGGAAGAGAGATGATGGGGGAGAGAGAGAGAGAGAAAGTGAGAGAGGGGGAGAGATAATAGTAGAAGAGAGAGAGAGAGAGAGAGAGAGAGCCGGCACAATCAAAAAAGATAGGAGTTTAAAATTCATTCTAAACTGTAATAATCGCGGTAATAGGCGCGGTAATAACTGCGGTAATAGGGCACTTGATATCCTCTTTCCACCTCCCCATCTTCTCTCTTCTCCTTCTCATTCTCTCTCCAAAGTCGTGGTAATAACCCGCTGCAAACACCCTATTCTCCCATAGTGATGCCATCAGGATGCACATGCAGAGAGGAGGATGCCACTAAGGTTGATGAAATGCAACCTCTCTCCAACGTACACCATAGTGGGAAATATGAAGATGGAAAAGATAACGACTTGATGGAAGATGCTTCGGATGATGAAGAAATGAGTTTATTTATTGATCTAGCCACGTCCATGGGCTTAGATATGGATGTTAATGCTTGTAGAGACCTCTTGGCAGATGAAAATTGATATCCATCTTGAGATTGATCTTTTATATTGTGTTTGTCATTGTCTTATAATTATGCTTTTATTTTTGTCATTTTTTTAATATTTGTCATCATGGTTATTGCTATTGAGTCCATAGGAATTCTCTCAATATTAAACATATTTCCTTGTAATTTTATTATGTGCAATGTAAATTAGATGTCCAATCTCCTTCATACACACACACACACACACACACACACACACACACACACACACACACATTTATACATATACATATATACATTATAATTGATTAAAAATTTAAATGTTTATGAGAAAGAGTGAAAGAGGGAGAGAGATAATGGGAGAGAGAGATATATATAGAGAAAACAAAGCCAAACATAATATTAAAGTGAGTTAAAATCCAAAAGTTTATAAAATACATACATATATATGTTTCGAAAATATATACATACATGTATAAACACATTACACATACACACGCATATATTATAATTGATTTAAAAATTTAAATGTTTATGAGAAAGAGTGGAAGAGAGAGAGATGATGGGAGAGAGAGAGAAATTGAGAAAATGAGAACAAACCTAATATATAAGTGAGAAACTGGGAGGGAGAGATGATAGGGGGAGAGAGAGAGGCATAGAGATGATGGGAGAGAGAGAGATGATGAAGAAGAGAGAGAGAGAGAGAAAGAGAGAGAGAGAGAGACAAAAAGCAAAAACAAACTAAACAGGTGAAATTTTAAAAATTAATCTTTAGCGATAATATTCACAGTAATATCCATGGTAATACTCGTGATAATAGTGCACTAGATATCCTCTCTCTATGTCGCTCTAGCTCTCTTCATTCTCTCTCCACTCTCTCTCCAAGATCGCAACTCCCAGATCGCAATAATAACCCACTGCAAATACCCCATTCTCTCATAGTGTTGATCTTAGCCACTATGAACTTAGACATGGATACTAATGTTTATAGAGACCTCTTGGCAGACAAAATTTGACATCCATCTTGAGATTAGTTTTCTTTGTTGTTTTTACGTCATTGTTTTATAATTATGCTTCTATTTTTATCGTTGTTTTATATTTATTATCGTGGTTTTTACCGTTGAATTTATAGGAATTCTTATTATATCAAACATATCTCCTTACAATTTTATTGTGTGTAACCTAAATTAGATGTCCAATCTCCTTGAGATCTTTCATTTTCTAGTATATTAGAGAGAACAATGCCAAAAATATATACATATATACATATATATATATATATATATATACATCCACACACACACACACATATATTTATTATAAGTGATTAAAATTTTAAATGTTTGTGAAAGAGAGTGAAAGAGAGAGAAATGATGGAAGAGAGAGAGAGAGAGAGAGAGAGAGAGAGAGAGAGAGAGAAACAAATATAACATCAAGATTTCTTTTAGAAAAAGTTAAAGAGATAATACACACACACACACACACACACACACACACATATATATATAAGTGAGTTAAAATCCAAATATTTATGAAAGAGAGTGGAAGGAAAACAAAATGGGAGAGAGATGATGGGGGAGAGAGAGAGAGAGAGAGAGAGAGAGAGAGAGAGAGAGAGAGAAAACAAGAACAAATGGAACAGGGGGCCTTTTGAAAAAAGATGAAAGCGATAATAAGCATGTAAATAAGCACAATAATGCATGTGGTAATAACATACTATATCTCCTCTCTCCACCTTCCCCCACACTCTCTCTTTTTTTACTGATTGTCTCTCTGGGGGTGTGCTAATAATCCATGGAAGCACCCCATTCTCTCATAGTATCACCGAGAGGTATGTCCTTTATATCAACCACAACATCTATGTCCCTCCCACCTCTTGATAATCCTCTCCATCCTCGATACATTTATCATACTCTGCCTACATTTTGTCATTTCTTGAAATAGCTTTTCCACCATAGTCTCTCTATTCTCATCCCTTTGTATCAGCTTTTTTTCTTCCATAACCTTCTTTCTTTAAATTCTTGACCTTACCCTCTCTATCTAACATCCAAAATCTTACTCCCAAGAATTATCCTAGTTATATTAATTTTATGTAACTTTTGTCAGAGAGTGCGGATGGATGGCAATAAGTAATTGCCATTCCCTTATTGGTGGATCCCTCTTGTAGATCATTATGGATGCAGGTGCCAAAACCCACCCTTCTCATTCATGGTATGTCTCCTTCTCTTGTTCCATAATATTTATTTCATGGGATCTTAGTCCAAAGCCTTTGGCACAATCTACAAATGCTAGCTGATTAGAAGAGGATCTGGATAAACTAATGATTTCAGAGTTTGATGATATGATAGGCAAGCTTTGAGAGTTTATTTGAATCAAACATCGGTTGGAGGAACTTAGAACTTTGGTAGGAAATCCAATCCATAAACTTCTTGGGAAGTTACCTTCTTCTTTTGAGTTCATTCAAGGACAATATATATCTTTGCATACCATTGAATTCTTTCGAGCTGAAAATCCTAGGTCTTTTTCATGACAAACTCTTATTGCAAAAGACGATGGAGCAAGATGCTACTTTTATTTCAAAGGCAATAAGCAAAAGGGTAAAGAAAAGCCAACGATAAAGGACTCATCATCATCAGAAGATAACAAAACTTCTCAATCTAAGAAGTCACTTAAGTGTTTATTTTGTGGCCAAAGAAATCATTCCAAAAAAAGGTATTCACTACAATAGTTTCAATGAATACCGGCGTTTCAAGCGCCGGTAATAATACACAATCATTGAAAAAAGAAGAAGTTATGGGTGCTGGTATTTGGGCAAGAGCAAATGAAGCAAGTCATTACCTCCATCCGCACCCCCACTGGCTACATGCGATCTCTCAAGGGTACATTCACAAAAAGCAAGAAGGGAGGTTTGACTCAACTCTATGGACTCAAGAGTCATGATTGGCATAAGATGCTTCAGGTTAAACACTAATCTTTTTTTCTTTTCTTACATGTACTTATGTCTTTAATGCAATAATCACATGTATGCTTTTGTTTTATGGTTTGTCATTCCAATAGGCATAAGTGGATATGCAGATGCAAAGGTGAAGAGAACAATCTTCAAGGTTGGAGAGGTGGTGAGGTAATATACAATAACTCCTATTCCAATCATGATTCTCTCTCTTTCTCAATCATGCGACTAAATACGTGTATTACTTGTAGGT
>NC_141627.1:45880383-45957883 GCF_047967505.1 Dipteris shenzhenensis | reverse complement strand
AAATTTCTTGTCTGATTAGATGGTTAAGCGAGTCTCCCGGGAATGGTTAGCAGAAGAAACCCACCCCGCTCTCAAGCTTGTGTTCGATCACATCGCGACGACTTGGCCAGTGGAAGAACCGGAGCGAATATTCCAGATCGTGTCCTGCACGGTCTTCCCTCCTAACGCCAGGGCTGACGCTTGGCAAGGATTCAATAGGACCTATCACACAGTCCAGGAGGAATTCTATTACCCAGTTACTGCTTCCTTGACCGCTTCGCCCAACGTTTGGTTTAAGAACCTCCGACTCTTGCAAATCCGGAGGAAGCTCAACCTCAATACCTCCCTCAGAGTCAGTGCCGTCCTACCTTTCATCCTAGTAGGAGAAGTCCTCATGAAGGCCCAAGCCCTTGAGGAGGTAGTAGGCAGACATATGATGACTCAAGCTTCCATTCCTCGTCTGAAGAGTCCTAGCATGATGACTACCCAGACAACCAGGATTCGTGCAACTAGCATCAGAGCTGAGGCCCTCAGGAATGCGGGATTGGCTGCTAGAGCAACTAGGAACTAGATAGTCTTTAAATTATAAGCTTGATCAGTGTATCTCTCTTGTGTTTGAGAAACTACATGACTTAAATCGCATCTGTCATTCTTTTCAGTGTGTCTGACTTTGTACTTTAGATGCTAGGAAACTTCTTCCACCTTCCTGTTAAGTTTTGGTGTTGTTGGGTACAGAATCGATCATATGGCTCGACAAGTTCACGCAAACAAACACCCCCTAGCCATGGCCGCGACCCCGATTGATCGCGATGTGGAGGCCATGCTCCACAAATCCTAGCCAGGCTATTTTAGCGGAGAAGGGGACAACATTGGCGAACAACTCGAGGAGTGGTTCGAAAAGATGGAAAACTATTTTGATCTTGCCCACTCCTCAGAAGTCAATAAAGCCATGATGGGGCGTTTCAAACTTGAGAAGTCAGCCAAACTCTGGTGGAAGGACCACTGCAAGGAAAACGCCTTGAACCCCGTGGATGTTACGTGGGATTACCTCAGCACACAACTCACCAGGAATTATCAGAGCTGCACCTATCGTGTGGACAAACTAAATGAGTTCTTGGACTGCGTGCAGGGCACGGACACCCTAGATATATTCTACCAGAGATTCCTGAAGCTTTTGAAGTATGCACCAGCCGGAATGGACCAAGAGACCAAAGTTGCCAGATTCATGTCCAAGCTAAACTCTCCTTTAGATACACGCCTGCAGTCCCTGAGGCTTACTACTTTTGCAGCAGTGCTAGATGCAGGGAGACCTGTTGAACAGGAGTTAGTTAAGCTTGCAAAGGACGCCAAAGCCCCAAAGGAGAATACAACGCGTGAATTGCCCAATAAGAAGACAGGAGCTGAGGGCTTACCCCCTCGGAGTCAGGACTCAAGGCTACCACCACACTTGATCGACAAAGCCAGAAGGGAGTGCCTATGCTTGGGATGCATGGACCCAAGCCACCACATAAGGAATTGTCCTTATGTCAGGTATTCCCCGAGGCCCACATACCAGCCTAATGCAGCATTTCCTAGTCGGAACAATGCCGGGCCAATCTTACAGTCTCCTTACAGTTAAATCCGAACATCACTCCAGTTACTGGACCCAGGAACTATGAACAAAGAGGGATCGGGACCAACATAAGAGGTGCCCAAGGAACAAATTATCAGAACCCGCCCCGCCCACCGCAGAATTAGAGGAACCCCAAGCCGCCAACCGCCAATCTTAATCCTCGGAACCCACCACCAAGGGTGCAAGTTCATCACTTGCAAGCAGCCCCAAAAGACACACCAGAAGTCGGCCACCTCAATGCGGCCATCGAGCACCAAGGGCCCAACAGGCAGTTTTCTGTTCTGCAGACTCCTGCAGAATATGAAGGTATACCTTTCAAATTACTTATAGACTCTGGAGCAACACATTCTTTTATTGCACCCTCTGCTGTCAGAAAATTGAAATTAACACCTCAGGAGGATACCAAGCTCTCAGTGGAGTTAGCGACCGGAAGGGTTACCCACTCTTCAACATCTTTAAAAAACCTTAAGTTCAGATTAGGGGACCACCCGACTCAGGCTTCTTTTAGGGTCTTGCCATTGGGGATTTATGATGGGATACTAGGTATGGATTGGCTAACCTTAAACAATGCTACCTTGGAATGCCAAGCACGCAAATTATCTTTTACTTCTGTATTAGGGGAAGAAGTAACCATAGCTGGGACCAGAGGAGACCCAAAACTGCAATTAGTCTTCTCTGCTTCCAAACTATTGAAGACCTACCGTAAGCATGCAACGGTTTATGCAGTTAAGCTAAACCCCATAGACAAACCCCAGCCGCCGAACGAACCAAAATGGCTAGCTGAGTATGCAGATGTCTTCCCGGAAGAACTCACCCATCTACCTCCATCTAGAGAGGTAGACCATGCCATTGACCTCGTACCAGGAGCTCAACCGATTGCCAGGAGACCCTACAAAATGTCCTTACCAGAAGCAATCGAACTTAAGGAGCAGCTCACTCAGCTGCTGGACCAAGGGTTCATAAAACCTAGTGTCTCACCTTGGGGTGCACCTGTCGTATTTGTTCGGAAGAAAGATGGTACCTTACGACTCTGTATCGACTACCGTGGACTCAACCAATGTACCATCAAAAACAAGTATCCCATACCCCGGATCGATGAGCTACTCGATCGCCTCCACGGTTCATGTATCTACACCAAGATCGACCGGCTATTACCAAATCCGCATCAAAGAGGGCGACACACCAAAAACGGCATTAAACACCAGGTATGGGCATTATGAGTTCACAGTAATTCCATTTGGACTAACCAATGCCCCTGCCACCTTCAACAACCGGCTAATGTCAGATATCTTTCGCGACTACTTAGACCATTTTGTCCTTGTCTTCTTCGATGATATCCTCGTGTATTCCAAGAACCCTGAGGAGCACGAGCACCATGTCCGACAAGCTCTCAAAATCCTACGACAAAACCAGCTATTTGCGAAGAAAAGCAAGTGCATCTTTTGCACAGAGAGGGTCGAGTACTTGGGATTTATTATTTCAAAGGAAGGAGTCTCCACCGACCCCGCCAAGGTTGAAGCCATAAAGACCTGGCCATCCCAAAGAATGTTCGTGAGGTCCGTAGCTTTTTAGGGCTTACAGGCTGGTATCGGATCTTCATCAAATCCTATGCAAAGGTAGCTTCCCCCATCACCTCTCTTTTAAAGAAAGCAAAACCCTTTGTCTGGACCCCAGCTGCTGAAGAAGCGTTCAACCAACTAAAGACAGCCCTTATCTCAGACCCCATTCTCGCGCTGCCCAACTTCTCCAAGCCCTTTCTGGTGACCACGAACGCAAGCGGCACTGCCATAGGAGGAGTCCTATCCCAGGAAGGTCGACCTATTGCTTACGAATCAAGGAAACTCAGGCCGCATGAGCTAAATTACCCCACTCATGACTTGGAGCTGCTAGCCGTCGTCCACGCTTTGAAACTTTGGCGACACTACCTCTTGGGTAAGACTTTTACAATTAAGACTGACCACAAAAGTCTTAAGTGGATTTGTACATAGACAGACCTCAACTTACGTCAACGACGCTGGCTCGAGTTACTCAACGAGTACGACTTCACCATAGAGTACCAAGCTGGGAAAGGGAACCTGGTAGCTGACGCCTTGAGTCGCAAAAGCGCTCTAGCAACCATCTCAGTGCTTCGCTCATCCATCGCAGATATTATACGCCAAGCTTGTCTCGAGGATCCATTCTTCCAGAAGGTCACGACAGCCCTTCGTGCCCAGTCCAGATCACAGAAGCAGCGTAGAATAGCGGAAGGCTTTCACCTGGTTGACGACACCCTTTATTACAAGGACCGCCTGTACGTTCCCCCTAGAAATGACATCAAACTCCAGATTTTAGCAGAAGCTCACGATATTCCCATCGCAGCTCACCCTGGATATATCAAGACCTACAATGCCCTCCGTAAAAGTTTCTGGTGGAAAGGACTAAAAAGGGATGTCTTATCTTATGTTAGCCGTTGCTTAACTTGCCAGAAGATCAAGGCTGAGCGGATTAAGTACCCAGGCAAGCTGCAACCCAGCGACATACCCCTAATGAAGTGGGAGACCATCTCCATGGACTTCATCACGGGTCTACCTCGTTCAAAAGGGTATGATTCTATTTTTGTACTTGTAGACTTACTCACGAAAGTGGCTCATCTCTTCCCAGTTCGAAAGGATGCCTCAGCCAGAGAGATAGCTCAAGTCTTTATGAAGGGCGTTTTCGTCTACCATGGTATTCCTCGAAGAATCATATCTGATAGGGATCCCAAGTTCACATCCAATTTTTGGCGAGCTGTCTTCGAAGCCACAGGTACACAGCTATCCTTCAGTACAGCCTATCATCCACAAACCGATGGTCAGACGGAAAGAGTCAACCAAATAATAGAGGATATGTTACGAGCTTACTGCATGCGAGAACCAGAAAAATGGACCCGATACCTCTATTTGGTGGAGTTTGCTTACAACGCTTCAGACCAACGCTCCATAGGTATGTCTCCTTTCAAGGCGCTTTATGGTCAAGACTGCTTAACACCTCTTAAGTGGACAGACCCTATGATTCGAGTACAAGCCTCCAAAGACATGCTGGACGACCTCATCAGATTCGACATAAAGGCCGCTCAGGATAGACAGAAGGCTTACGCTGACACGCATCGCACGGAACGCCAATTCAATGAAGGAGATATGGTTTTTCTGAGGGTAAAGCCTAAACGAAGCTCTCTCTCGCTTGGCAAATTCAAGTAACTAAGCGCACGCTACTGTGGACCATACGTCATCACCAAGAAAATTAACGACCAAGCCTATGCCTCTCTACTACCACCTCATATCAAGGTGCACAATGTTTTTCACGTCAATCTTCTCAAGAGGTATGTTCTAGATGACCATCACATTTTGAGAGATGAGGAAGCGCTTGTTACAACCGATGGTACCTTTGATATCCACCCCGAGAGAATTCTTCAGATTCGACAACGTATCTTCGCAACCGGATCTTCACCGAGCACCTCGTCAAGTGGACAGGCTACCCGGAAGAAGACGCCTCCTGGGAACGCAAGGACACCCTTCTAACTTCTTACCCGGAGTTTATGTCAAGGTGAGGACACCTTGATTTCTTCTACTTGGGGAGGATGTAAGATTCCCAAAATTCTGAAGGTAAATTTTTTTTTTCTCAGCTTCTAATTCTCTTTCTTCTCTCGCTCTTTCCCTGCGGGCAAGCGATCGTTTATCTCTCTTCTCTCTCTCTCCTGCATGTAAGGAGTTAACCTCACTCTCTCTCTCTCTCTCTCTCTTCCTCTCTCTCTTCTTCTCTCTCTCTCTCGACGAGCAGAACTCTCCCTCTTTCTCTTCTTCTCCCTCTCTCTCTCTTCCTCTCTCTCTTTCTCTTTCTCTCCCTTCTCTCTCCCTTCTCTCTCCTTCTCTTCCCTTCTCTTTCTCTCTCTCTCTTCTCTCTCTCTTCCTCTCTTTCTCTTCCTCTCTCTCCCTCTCTCTTTCTCTCTCTCTCTCTCTCTCTCTCTCTCTCTCATTTTTTCTCTCTTTCTCTTCCTCTCTCTCTCTCTCTCTCTCTCTCTCTCTCTCTCTCTCTCTCTCTCTTTCTCTCTCGGTTTGAACCGCCTCACGGCGGCGTTGAGGGTGACCACCAAGTTAATTATAGTAAGCTTTTTTTTAATTTTTAGGCGGCTGCCGCCATGCATGCGCGCGAAGGGAGGGGGGCCCGCCTCCTCGCCTATAAGAGGACCGGGAGGGGACGCGCGCAGGGGGACGAGCCATCAGCAGTGCAGCAGCGGGGGAGGAAGACACCAGCGAGCGGGGTAGCAGCAACCAGGCGCACCCAGCAGCGAGCCTAGTGCTGCACACCTTCAGGCGCCCAACAGCGAGCCTAGTGCTGCACACCTTCACGCGCGCGACACACACCCACACTCACGCACACCCTCACACAAAGCACTCACACACACACACATACACTCTCACGCACCCTCATACCCACACACACACACACACACACCCGACTCACACACACATCCACCCATATTCACACACACACATCCGCACACACACACACACACATACATTCTCACGCACTCTCGCACACACACTCACACACACACATACACTACCCACATACTCACACACTCGCACATATACACACACACACTCATCGACACTTCGCACACATACTCTTTCACGCACACACACACACTTTGACACACACACCTGCATATATATATATATATATATTTATACATATATATATATATATTTACATATATATATATATATATATATATATATAGGTCCCAGATACGGCATCTACCACATACTCGGGCGCGAGATACGATTACAACAACAATCCAGCGAGAAGCGGACGTCGACAATCAACACGTCGGGACCAGCACGGACGGAGCCGAGTTCACGCGCCAGGACCCACTATCAGCAGCCGAACGGAGATCACGAACGTCGACGGGACCGACACATCATCCCAACCGTAGTCTCACGACGGAATTATTCATCTCCGACCTAAGGGTAAGTTTTTCTCACATAACTTCGCGCGCTTAGATGCAACGTGCACCACTTCTCTCTCCGCTACCTCACTCTCGCACTCACGGACGAGACTCATCTTCACCTCTTCTAATCTAGGTTCGATTATTAATCTCGGATACTAAACCTGTCATCTTTGATTTTGGGAATACTTTCAGAGCAGGGAAATATTTAATTTCGTAAAGATTAATTTCGCTGCAGGACGACCAAGAGAGCAGGGTTGTGTTGCCTTGGTATGATGTTGTTTTTCTTGCAGGTAGTGTCTTATGGGCTCAGGATCCCCGGCTAGAAACGGAGGATCGATTTGGGTCGATTTACTATTCGAGAAGTATGTGCGTTGTTGATATTTTGCTGTGAATAATGTGTGGTGATGACCTATGATGGTTTTAAGTGTGTTGATAAAGTCTCATACGTTGTGAAAGTGATTATTTGTGATGAATTGTATATTGTTTAAAAGTGAAGACGACTTATGACCAGGGACCAAGTGAACATGGTGTCGCTTACCCTGGGGGTCGTGAAGGCGACTTATGACCAGGGACCAAGTGGGTTTAGTACCGCTTACCCTGGGGGTCGTATCGGGGGCGCCTACAAAGGTAGGGTCCTAACAAGCGAGTGGTGCTTAAGCCAACCTGCGTGCTCTGACCTGGCACTCTGACCTGGCAGGAGGAAGGCAAGGGTCCTTTCGGGGCTCTGGCTCGCCGAGGACGAGGGACGGCCATCGAAGTGGTGGTGGTATCAGATCCCTGTTGTGAAGAAGCGAGTTTCTCCTCGTCCGTAGTTGGAGCGGGAGGATGGGTGGCCCGGTCGAACCCATAAGGGTCTGGGGCTTCAACCATGTGCTGTGATCTTTCTTTGTTAATTCATCTTTTTAATTGTGTTATTATTCAAGTGGATTGTTAAGTGATGATTTTTTTTTTGAGATGTCATGAGGCCCTAATGAACAATCTTGTTGCAGGCGAACTTGAAGGCTAGGCTGCCTGGCAGCTCTTTCAAAATTTCTAGTTGTTAATTGCTAATTGGTTGTCGTAGGGAAACCCTCGCCTGTGAGGGATTGAATTGTCAGTCTCGTTAGTGATGTACATGATTGGATAATTTTTATCAGATTGATTGCACCGTATGAGCATATCGCCAGTCTGTTAGCATTCTCTCTCTCTCTCTCTTTCATGCAAGAAGTTAGTCTCTCTCTCTCTCTCTCTCGCTCATACAAGAAGTTAATCTCTTCTCTCTCTCTCTCTCTCTCTCTCTCTCTCAGCCAAGCAAGATGATTCTCTCTCTCCCTCACTCTCAGCCGTGCAAAGAGATATTCTCTCTCTCTCTCCCTCACACTCATACAAGGGGCACTCTCTCCCTCTCTCTCAGCCATGCAAGATGATGCTCTCTCTCTCTCTCTCAGCCATGCAAGATGATACTCTCTCTCTCTCTCTCTCTCTTTCTCTCTCTCTCTCCACCGCACCACCACTTGGGGGCGGTCCTTCGAGGGTAGGACGCCTCTAAGTCAGTCCATCGGGGCTAGGGGAATCCTGGCCATACCGATAGGACGCGGAGGTCTGCCAGCCTGATTCCCAGACTAGTTTGGTCAGGAAGTTGGGACGGGTTGGGGATCTCTCACCGAGCCCCGAAAGGACCCTTGCCTTCTTGCTGCCAGGTCAGAGCAGGCAGGTTGGCTTAAGCACCCATCGCTTGTTAGGACCCTACCTTTGTAGGAGCCTCCGATACGACCCCCAGGGTAACCGATACCATATCCACTTGGTCCCTGGTCATAATTGGCCTTCACTTTTCAAACAATATACAATCACTTTCACATTTTATGAGACTTCATCATCTTACAACACACTTTAACCATCAGAGGTCGTCACCACACATTATCCACAAAAAAAATAACAAAAACGCACATACTCCTTGATTAGTAAATTGACCCAAATCGACCCTCCGTTTCTAGCCGGGGATCCTGAGCCCATATAACACTACCTGCAAGAGAAACAACATTATACCATGGCAACAACTTATCCACACTGATCTCTTGGTCGTCCTGCAACGAGATTAACCCTTACGTAATTAAATATTTTTCTGCTCAGAAAGTACTCCCAAAATTCAAAGAAGATAGGTTTAGTATCCCGAGAATAGCAATCAATCCTAGAGGCGAGGACGAGAACACGTCAGTGAGCGCGAGAACGATGTAGCGGCGATGAGGAAGTGGAGGAGAGAAGCGGTGAGCGTTGCATCTAAGCGTGCAATGAACCGATATTATGCGAGAAAGACTTACCCTTAGCTCGAGGATGGACAACTCTGTCGTAAGACAGCGGGTTGAAACGATGCGTTTGCCCAGTCAACGTTTGTGGCCTCCGTTCTGCTGCCGGGGTGGGTTCTGCTCTGTTGGCACATTAACCCGTTCATCGCCCTTCGTTATACTCCGTGTTGATCCTGGCGTGTCGACCGTCCGTGTCCGCTTGTCGTTCTATGGCTGACGAGGCTGTATGTGTGCGTCTGAGTGTGCGACAGGTTCCGTATAGATATATATATAGGGTGTGTGTGTGTGTGTCCTGCATGTGCGTGTGCCCGTGTGTGTGCATGGGTGTATGTGTGTGTAAGAGCGAGTGAGTGTGTGTGAGAGTGTGTGTGTGTGTGTGAGTGTGTATGTGTCAGTGTGTGAGAGTGTGTATATGTGTGTGTATGTGTGAAAGTGTCGGTGTGTGTGTGTGTGAGTGTGTGTGCAAGTGTGTGTATGTGAATGTGTGTGTGTGTGAGTCGTGTGTGTGGGTGTGAGTGTATGTGCGTGTGTGTGTCGTGTGCGTGTGTTGTGCGGTGTGTGTGTGTGAGAGTGTATGTGAGTGTGAGTGTGTGTGTGTGTGTGTATATGTGTGTGTGTGTGTGAGTATGTGAGTGAGAGTGCGCGTGAGTGAGTGTGTGTGTGAGAGTGCGCGTGAGTGTGTGTGTGTGTGTGAGTGCGCATGAGTGTGTGTGTGTAGGTGTCGTGCGTGCGTGTGTGTGTGTGTGAGTGTGTGTGTGCGTGTGAGTGTATGTGCGGGTGTGTGTGCGTGAGTGCGCGGGTGTGCGTGCGTAGCTACAGTCTGCCTGGCTCGGTCTGCTCTGTGTGTTGTGCTCCCTGCTCTGCACGCGGGTGCCTGTTTTATAAGGTGAGGGCGGAAGGGTGGGTCGAGACCCCCCCCTTGCATGGTTGCGCATGGCAGCGGCCGCAAGGCAGCCGCCCAATTTAATTTTTAAAAAAAATTGATTAAAAAAAAAATTTTGGTGGTCAACAGCTGCGCCGCCATGAGGAGGGCGGAAGAGAGAGGAGAAGGAGAGGGAGAGAGAAGGAGAGAAAGAGAGAAGAGAAAGAGAGAAAGAGAGAGAAAGAAAGAGAGAAAGAGAAGAAGAGAGAAAGAGAGAGAGAGAGAGTAAGCGGTCATTCGCCCGCAGGGAGAGAGAGAGAGAGAGAAGGAGAGAATTAGAAGGAGAGAGAGAACAAGAGCACAAAAAGAATTTTTTTTGTACCTCGAAATTTTTGGGATCTTACAATTTTGCAAGGTCTTACTTTCAACTCTATGTGGTCTCAAGGACATCATTTTCTTACCCGAAGGGTGGATGAGAGCAGAGCCACAAGCGAGAGCGGAGTGATGGGGGCAACTTTGATACTATAAGCGAGGAGGTAAGGTATTATGAAACCATAGAAAGAATAATCAAGGTGGATGTCATAACATTTCATTTATTTCTCTTTGAGTGTCGATGGTTTGTGGGTGCAGTGATGAAACATGAGAGTGGTCTACATATAGTGGATTCCACCAAGTTTCATCATGGAAAAACCGATATCTTGGTACACCCTACTAGTTGCGAGCAGGTAAAGAGATGCAATAAATTATAATTAAATTTATAGAATTCAAGTGATCATTGCCTAACCTTCTTGTTTTTAATTTTTTTATTGATAGGTCTTCTATGTGCCTTCCCTACATCAAAGAAGACTATGGTATGTGATTCTAGTCACACCATAAAGTAGGTCAATCTTTGCAGAGACATCTTTGCAGAGATAGATGTAGAGCATGTTATCGACCCTAATATAGCACATCATGAAGATGCAGAGGAGGATGCCACTGAGGTTGATGAAATACAACCTCTCTCCAACACGCACCATAGTGGGAAACATGAAGATGAGGAAGATGACAACGACTCAATGGAAGATGCTTCGAATGAAGAAGAAATGAGTTTATTTATTGATCTAGCCACCATGGGCTTAGATATGGATGCTAATGCTTGTAGAGACCTCTTGGCAGACGAAAATTGATATCCATCTTTTTGAGATTGATCTTTTGTATTGTGTTTGCCATTGTCTTATATTTATGCTTCTATTTTTGTCACTTTTTTTAAATTTATCATCGTAATCCTTGCCATTAAATCCATAGGAATTTTCTCAATATTGAACAAATCTCTTTAGAATTTATTAGGTAGTACGTAAATTAGATGTCCAATCTCCTTAAGATCTATACATATATACATATATACACACACTTACACTTACACACACCTATATATTATAAATGATTAAAAATTTAAATGTTTATGAGAAAGAGTAGAATAGAGAGAGATGATAGGAGAGAGAGATATATATATATAGAGAAAATAAAAACAAACATAATATATAAGTGAGTTAAAATCTATATCTTTATGAAATATATACATACATACTTGTCCAAAATACATACATACATATATACATACATTTACACACACACACACACACACACACACACACACACATATATATATTATAATTTATTTAAATGTATATATTTATGAGAAAGTGTGAAATAGAGAAAGATGATGAAAAAGAGAGAAAAAGAGAAAACAAAAAATAGACAAACATAATATATTATAAGTGAGTTAAAATTCAAATATTTATGAAGAGAGGGAGAGGAAAATAGAATGGAAGAGAGATGATGGGGGAGAGAGAGAGAGAGAAAGTGAGAGAGGGGGAGAGATAATAGTAGAAGAGAGAGAGAGAGAGCCGGCACAATCAAAAAAGATAGGAGTTCAAAATTCGTTCTAAATTGTAATAATCGCGGTAATAGGCGCGGTAATAACTGCGGTAATAGGGCACTTGATATCCTCTTTCCACCTCCCCATCTTCTCTCTTCTCCTTCTCATTCTCTCTCCAAAGTCGTGGTAATAACCCGCTGCAAACACCCTATTCTCCCATAGTGATGCCATCAGGATGCACATGCAGAGAGGAGGATGCCACTAAGGTTGATGAAATGCAACCTCTCTCCAACGTACACCATAGTGGGAAATATGAAGATGGAAAAGATAACGACTTGATGGAAGATGCTTCGGATGATGAAGAAATGAGTTTATTTATTGATCTAGCCACGTCCATGGGCTTAGATATGGATGTTAATGCTTGTAGAGACCTCTTGGCAGATGAAAATTGATATCCATCTTGAGATTGATCTTTTATATTGTGTTTGTCATTGTCTTATAATTATGCTTTTATTTTTGTCATTTTTTTAATATTTGTCATCATGGTTATTGCTATTGAGTCCATAGGAATTCTCTCAATATTAAACATATTTCCTTGTAATTTTATTATGTGCAATGTAAATTAGATGTCCAATCTCCTTCATACACACACACACACACACACACACACACACACACACACACACACACACACACACACATTTATACATATACATATATACATTATAATTGATTAAAAATTTAAATGTTTATGAGAAAGAGTGAAAGAGGGAGAGAGATAATGGGAGAGAGAGATATATATAGAGAAAACAAAGCCAAACATAATATTAAAGTGAGTTAAAATCCAAAAGTTTATAAAATACATACATATATATGTTTCGAAAATATATACATACATGTATAAACACATTACACATACACACGTATATATTATAATTGATTTAAAAATTTAAATGTTTATGAGAAAGAGTGGAAGAGAGAGAGATGATGGGAGAGAGAGAGAAATTGAGAAAATGAGAACAAACCTAATATATAAGTGAGAAACTGGGAGGGAGAGATGATAGGGGGAGAGAGAGAGGCATAGAGATGATGGGAGAGAGAGAGATGATGAAGAAGAGAGAGAGAGAGAGAAAGAGAGAGAGAGAGAGAGACAAAAAGCAAAAACAAACTAAACAGGTGAAATTTTAAAAATTAATCTTTAGCGATAATATTCACAGTAATATCCATGGTAATACTCGTGATAATAGTGCACTAGATATCCTCTCTCTATGTCGCTCTAGCTCTCTTCATTCTCTCTCCACTCTCTCTCCAAGATCGCAACTCCCAGATCGCAATAATAACCCGCTGCAAATACCCCATTCTCTCATAGTGTTGATCTTAGCCACTATGAACTTAGACATGGATACTAATGTTTATAGAGACCTCTTGGCAGACAAAATTTGACATCCATCTTGAGATTAGTTTTCTTTGTTGTTTTTACGTCATTGTTTTATAATTATGCTTCTATTTTTATCATTGTTTTATATTTATTATCGTGGTTTTTACCGTTGAATTTATAGGAATTCTTATTATATCAAACATATCTCCTTAGAATTTTATTGTGTGTAACCTAAATTAGATGTCCAATCTCCTTGAGATCTTTCATTTTCTAGTATATTAGAGAGAACAATGCCAAAAATATATACATATATACATATATATATATATAAATATATATATATATATATACATCCACACACACACACACATATATTTATTATAAGTGATTAAAATTTTAAATGTTTGTGAAAGAGAGTGAAAGAGAGAGAAATGATGGAAGAGAGAGAGAGAGAGAGAGAGAGAGAGAGAGAGAGAGAGAAACAAATATAACATCAAGATTTCTTTAAAAAAAAGTTAAAGAGATAATACACACACACACACACACACATATATATAAGTGAGTTAAAATCCAAATATTTATGAAAGAGAGTGGAAGGAAAACAAAATGGGAGAGAGATGATGGGGGAGAGAGAGAGAGAGAGAGAGAGAGAGAGAGAGAGAAAACAAGAACAAATGGAACAGGGGGCCTTTTGAAAAAAGATGAAAGCGATAATAAGCATGTAAATAAGCACAATAATGCATGTGGTAATAACGTACTATATCTCCTCTCTCCACCTTCCCCCACACTCTCTCTTTTTTTACTGATTGTCTCTCTGGGGGTGTGCTAATAATCCATGGAAGCACCCCATTCTCTCATAGTATCACCGAGAGGTATGTCCTTATATCAACCACAACATCTATGTCCCTCCCACCTCTTGATAATCCTCTCCATCCTCGATACATTTATCATACTCTGCCTACATTTTTGTCATTTCTTGAAACAGCTTTTCCACCATAGTCTCTCTATTCTCATCCCTTTGTATCAGCTTTTTTTCTTCCATAACCTTCTTTCTTTAAATTCTTGACCTTACCCTCTCTATCTAACATCCAAAATCTTACTCCCAAGAATTATCCTAGTTATATTAATTTTATGTAACTTTTGTTAGAGAGTCCGGATGGATGGCAATAAGTAATTGCCATTCCCTTATTGGTGGATCCCTCTTGTAGATCATTATGGATGCAGGTGCCAAAACCCACCCTTCTCATTCATGATATGTCTCCTTCTCTTGTTCCATAATATTTATTTCAAGGGATCTTAGTCCAAAGCCTTTGGCACAATGTACAAATGCTAGCTGATTAGAAGAGGATCTGGATAAACTAATGATTTCAGAGTTTGATGATATGATTAGACAAGCTTTGAGAGTTTATTTGAATCAAACATCGGTTGGAGGAACTTAGAACTTTGGTAGGAAATCCAATCCACAAACTTCTTGGGAAGTTACCTTCTTCTTTTGAGTCATTCAAGGACACTATATATCTTTGCATACCATTGAATTCTTTCGAGCTGAAAATCCTAGGTC
Organism: Dipteris shenzhenensis; assembly: GCF_047967505.1. Classification (NCBI taxonomy): domain Eukaryota; kingdom Viridiplantae; phylum Streptophyta; class Polypodiopsida; order Gleicheniales; family Dipteridaceae; genus Dipteris; species Dipteris shenzhenensis. The sequence continues at coordinate 45,943,382 of NC_141627.1, read as the reverse complement.
TTTTTAATGACAAACTCTTATTGCAAAAGACGATGGAGCAAGATGCTACTTTTATTTCAAAGGCAATAAGCAAAAGGGTAAAGAAAAGCCAACGATAAAGGACTCATCATCATCAGAAGATAACAAAACTTCTCAATCTAAGAAGTCACTTAAGTGTTTATTTTGTGGCCAAAGAAATCATTCCAAAAAAAGGTATTCACTACAATAATTTCAATGAATACCGGCGTTTCAAGCGCCGGTAATAATACACAATCATTGAAAAAAAAAGAAGTTATGGGTGCTGGTATTTGCGCTGTAACCGTCTAGTGCCGGTAATACCGATGCTAAGCACTGGTAGTATTGTCGTTCATATTTTTTGTGGTAACTCTGGTACAGTGCAAAGCGTTGATGATAATGGCATTTTATTAACCCCAATAATATTGGCGTTTATTCCATCGATATTATCTACGTATTAGAAATAAAAAAATAATCACGAAATGCTAATATTATCGGCATGCACACAGCCGATAATACCAGCATAACCAGCAGGACGCCGATAACATCAACACTTGTAGAAATATTAAACGTCGATATTATCAGCGCGAGCAAAATTTTTGATACCAGATTACCGGTGCGAGCAAAATATTAACGCTGATATTATCGGCGCAAGCAATCATTAACAAAAAGAACAGTCTCACATTTGACCAATTTCATCTATAGTAACAAAATACTATTGTCTTCGGCATATACAAAAGACCATATACAAAAAATTACATGCCCAAATGATTACATATCGAATTACATGTCCAAAGTTTGCTAACAGATTACATGTCTAAATTTACAACCTAACATTGTCTAATCCTCATCACTATCCATGGGCTCGTAGTCTTCATCCTCATCCTCATCTTCGTCATCAAATAGCTGCATGGGCTGAGAAGAAGACTCACCTGGATACTTGCATGTCTGCGAGAGAAGAGGTGGACCCTGCAAGTAAACAAAAGAATAGTTAAGAGATAATACAACATACATCATACACTAATACATGCACCATGCACCATACATATGCACGAAAGCTCTCTATACGTTTTTTTACTCTCTGCTCTACCTTACCATGTAGGTAATTGCATCAACACTTTCATTGTAACTATAATCAGCTTGCATCAAATCAAAAATAGTGGAGAAGATGTACACAAGTATGAGATCATTCACCTACAATGTACCACAAAATAGTATTCTAGAGAGCGACTAAATGATTACAAACTTTGTAAAAATATTAAAAGAATATATATTTACCAGTTGATGAATATCCACTGTGTCTAATTGGGTGCCTTCAGATGCAAGCTTTTTGAGAAAGACACTTGTTCCTATCTCTCTCGCTCTCGCAATCTGCTCATTTGTAGGGAAGCGACCAACAGCTTCTTTCTGCATATATGCAACACAAAGAATATGACATAAGTGCACATACAATGTTAAGGCTGCACACTTCCATGATGCAAGAAGTAGTACACTTACAAAATATGCCTTGAAGCGCGATGTACATCCACTTCCTAGCCTGTGAGTGCCTTGAGAGTCCATATGCACTCGCTGTGCCTCGCGCTGTTGGGACCACTTCACCACTCCTTTCCCTCCTCCCATACCGCCTTCGTACAACAAGAAGGTTTCTTGTAATTATTTTTTATTGCTTTCACAAGATCTGCATGCTTTGAATGCAAGATCTTACCCATGTGAGAGAACATAAGCTCTTCTCTCACAACCATGCCTTCTGGATTTGGAAACCTGCGCCATACAAACCAAAAACCAACATGTACAAAGTGTAAGCAAAATAGAGATGAAAAACAAAACATGCAATTACACTTAACGTACCTCTCGTGTAATATAATCTAAATGATCGCTTTTTCTGTGGTGGACACTCTTCTCTAATTTGTAAATATATGCTTCATCATATACACATCTATCAGACCTTTGAGATCTGATAGAACCAAATTCCCTCTACTATCAGAGAGGATCCATCCATCTTCGTCAAGATCATAGTATGTCTTTTGAAAGCAACCAATGAAGGTGTGGATGTGTTCATGTGCCAAAAAACATTAATATTGAAGATAAATATAGTTAAAAAAACATACATCCTGGGCATATTAACCAGTGTGAAGTCGGGGGATGTTCCCCACGAAGGTGTCTTCACTGGCATCGTCTACTGTGAAGGTTGATTTGAAGGATGAAGTGAACTTCGAGGAGCCCTTCTTGATGGGTACTTTGGTGGCCTTAATGACGTACTCGGCTTTGAAGAACCATCGACACCACAACATCCTCCACACCCTCCTATGTCCTCAGGCGATTGTCTACCGCTAGAGGAATGTCCTCATCATGTCGACGGCTTTTGATGATGGACTGGAGCCCACGACATCATATCTCTTCCATGAGCTCTTCATCTAAATATTGGGAGATACGTCTTGATCTCCTGATGTCTCGTGAACTTGATCAAGAATGGGTGCTCATTGTAAGCATAGGAACTAGCAAAGTATACGTACATCAAAACCTGCTAACTTGGTAATTGTTCATGGATATGCATGCACGAGAAGAAGAAAGCAAAAACAAGTTATGTTTTCTTATCCAGGAGCACGATGGTTGAAATAGTTATGTCCATGGAGCACGATTGTGTTGGTTGCTTTGGATCACCATTACACCACCACCACCTTTCCGCGCGCTCTTCACAGAAGAATTTTGAAAATGAACCAAAGAGAAGCTCTCGGGTTTCAAAATATGCCTGCTCGCGCCGGTAATATCGATGTTTTTAACATTCCTACTCGCACTAGTAGTATCGGCGCTAAAATTTCCTGCTCACGCCAGTAGTACCGGCTGTGTGTACGGCTGTGTAAATACTGATAATATCAGCATCAATTAATAACGATGATAGTATCGGCATTAATCGTCAGTAATATCGACGCTAGCAGAGCATATATATATATATATATATATGTATGTATATGTATATATATATGTATATATGTATATATGTATATATATATGTATATGTATATATATATGTATATATATATGTATATATATATATATATGTATATATATATATATATATATGTATATATATATGTATATGTATATATATATGTGTGTGTGTGTGTGTGTGTGTGTGTATGTGTGTGTGTGTGTGTGTGTGTGCGTGCGTGTGTGTGTGTGTGTGTGTGTGTGTGTGTGTATATATATATATATATATATATACATGTATATATATATACATACATACATACATACATACATACATACATATATATATATATATATATATACGTATGTATGTATGTATGGATATATATATATATACACACACACACACACACACACACACACACACACACACACACGCACACACACACATGTACATATACATCTATATGTGTGTGTACATACACATCAATATATGTGTATAATATCAATGTGTGTGTGTGTGTGTATATATACACATACACATATATACATATATATATACACATACACATCTATATATGTGTATAATATTCAGATTGAATCACTGCCAAATTGCACTTGGAGATCAAAAAGCAAGACAAACCGTCAACAAATCTCTCAAATTTTAAAGACAGAATATACATCAAGATCCCTTTTTTAGAGATAGATCAATGCTAGCATTACAATGGAGTAGATGTAACATCTGTGTAAAGATCATCATGATCTATTTATAGAATAATCTCTAGGTTTAGTCCAGTTGTATTATTGTGAGACAGTATTGATGTCATCAATGAAATCCTCTGTATTTGTGAAAGTACTTTCAAAACCAAAATCAGTTGTTGAAGATCCAGTTATTGATCTAGAACTGTAATAGGTGATCTCCTCTTCTGTAGACGATCCACCCTCAGAAGTCCGTCAGTATCATCCAAGATTCTATTTATTTCATTAATGGAGGATAGATGTTGCATGTCTTGAAGTGCCCGATGTGTACAAGGTGCAACATGGGATAGTAAAATACCTTTAAATATTAAAATAGCAATACATGAAAATCACAAATTAAACATACTTGGAGACTAAGTTATGAGATACATCTATGTACATGTACTTGATCACAACTTGATCACACTGGTCAAGAAAAACGAAAGTATCAGTACAATTGGTCCACAATCGTTTGTTGTCCACCACGACAAAACCATTTTGGGCCACTTTTATGGAAGGTCGATGGCCCCCCTTCACAGCTTCGTACCATGTCACTTCTAAAATATATATTTCAAAAATATCGAAATGAGACTCCGATGATTTCTCTGATGTGTCCATAGTATGTGAATTTTTTTAATTTTTCCACTCCCTGCACTGGTTTCTTGATCGAATGTGACAAACACACTGCTATCATATACGGTACGGTTCTGATCGATGTTGTACACAAAAATGGCATCCTCGAGACCATATTGCACCCAACTTATAAGCCTTCAATAAAACAAAAAAAGATGTGAGCTTTAATTATATGTGGTTTTCTACAACTTAGCAAGAAAAAGACATGAGCTTTAATTATATGTGGTTTTCTACAACTTAGCAAAAAAAAGTTAATTTTTTACTCACATGCCAATCACAACCGTAAGCATAGTCAACCTCCTTGGTGCTAACCGTCTCACCGTTGCTCTTTGCTGCTAGCATGGTCTCAAGGTTCCATGATTGCATGAGCATAATAGGTAAACTACAATCACTATTTCTTACCTCCACATATCGGTCACACCATTTCTCCATGACGACGGTATTTGCAATACAATATGATTGTATCTTCTCCCTTGTCTCATCCGTCAAGTGAAAGCATAAGCCCTTTCCTTGATGCACTTCATTAGTCAATTTGTCATCATCCTTAGTACTCCATAGCATTGGCATGGTTCTATCTACACATCCAAGATATTCAGATATCCAGACACAAGATTCTTGCACCAACCAACCCTCTGCCATGCTTCCCTCAGGTTTGGCCTTTTGATGAACAAAAACTTTTAAGATCTTAATGAAACGTTCGAGGTAAAACATCCATTGTGTGTTCATAATCCCTACCATACCTACTTCATCAACCAAATGTACGAGTATGTGAACCTGTATCATCAAAATGCTCGTTGTTGGAAATGTGTTTTCTATCATGCACACAGTCTCGATTGCTAAGATTCTCATCCTGTAAAATGGATGTATGATCAATCTCTTGGCAAGATATCCACCTACACAAAAAGGGCAAAATAAAGAAAGATATCCATACACACTATCTAATTCTAAATGTCTCATCAAATACCAATCTTACAAGTGAAGACAAGTTGTATATACATTTTCACACTCCAATTGTACAAACACCAGATATTGCTATTGGAAGAATGAACTACAAGGCAAACATATAACAAGTTAGTAAGCAGTTTGAAATGAGAAACATTAAACAATTATCAAGGTGTATATATACATGCAACATTTTGTGCCAATCATGAGTCTTGAAACCACTTAACTCTTTTTCTTTGGCACTAGTGAAGGCACCTTTCAATCTATGCATGGTCCCTATGGGTGTACGTAGAGTTTCAATTACCTTTTTCAATAAACTTCTCTCTTCTTTACTAAGAATCCAAGGTGCATTTGAAAGTTGTCCATTCTCATGAGGCCAATACCTTCGCAACATGTTCGCTTCCTTTAGATATGCCCTACTATTGTAATTATCTTTCTGTCCACATATGTGCTGCCATACAACAACTGCAACATTCTTGAAACAATGGAGAGGATCTAAAAGGTAATTGATTAGAAGTTCTTTCCAATATGGTAATGCATAGAAAGCATTCAATCCTTTCATCCCTTGTCGAGAGAATTATTTACCATCATCCCACGCTTGTTTCCAGACACTCACTGTCATTCTACTTGGAACTAGCTTTTGATCTCGTTCTTGCATAGGATGGTCCATAGGAAGGAACCTAGTGTGCCCCTTATAAATCATCTTCTTAAGATGTCCACTATAACGAGCTTGCAATTCTGGACCACATATAGGGCATGCATGATATCCTTGGACACTATATTTGCTTACATCCCCATACCCTGGATAATCATGCATAGTCCACATCAAGATAGCTCTCAAATTGAACATTTTACGATGCTTTCTCTTTGAACTGTCAACCACTACTATTCCATTGCAAAGATCTTGTAGCTCATCGATCAATGGAGCTAAATAAACTGACATGTCCTTCACCTTTCTCTTCCCTGGTATAAGTAAACATAATATAAGATGCCCTTTCTTAATTAACATCCATGGAAGAATGTTGTAATTCACAAGAACTACTAGCCAAGTAGACCATTTTGGTGAACGGAGACCAAAGGGATTCATACCATCCGTTCCAAGTCCCAATGTCAAATGGCATGGTTCCAAGCATAGGCCACTTCCTCTCTATATGTTTCCATGCAGGACTGTCTGATGGTGTTCGCATTATGCCATATGTAGATCTGTTTTCTGCATGCCATGACATAAGACTTGTAATTTTCTTGGTATCTGAGATGCGTGGAATGAGTGAAAAATGTCTCAAAATCATACTTGGCACTTTGTTTCCTTGAAAATCTTCTTGATAACGTGATGCACCACACCGAGGACATTGCAATTCATTTGCTAGATCTTTCTTGAACAATACATGATCATTGGGACAAGCATGTATAGCCTCATAGTCAAGACCAAGAGTGGCTAACGTCTTCTTTGCTTCATTATGTGACTCTGGCATACAATTTCCTTCAGGGAGAATTTTTTGCAATAGTTGAAACAAAGTTGTTACACTACGGACCAACCATATATAGTTTGAAGATTGAGAAGATCGAACAGCATGCGTAACTTTGATATTTTCGCCCCTTCATACAATAGTTCATTGCATTGATCTTTTATTTCGGCCTCACGTTTCCTGTCTTTTCTTTGCTTCCTCTTGGGATAAAATACCACAAAAGAAATTGTTGAGCATATCTTGTATTCCTGTCTCAAGTCCCAGATCTTCTTCAATGTCCTCTATTCCAATCTCTGCCTCAGTCAAGGGGTCAGAAGATGTACTCGCAACACCTGCCATAGCTTGTTGTCTAGCATCCCTATGATGCACTGATGTAGCAGGTGGATTTGGTCTCATATCCAAGTGTGATTGACTTGTACTTATTCCTTGTACCTGAGACTCAAACCATGATGTATATTGTCTGATATCTTCAGCCCCATATCTTCTCACATGATCTTCTGCAATTTGATGCTGTCGATGTGTTTGAAACTTGCAACGAACACATCCACACAAGACGATGTTGTTCAGATCCTCTTCCATTCCTATGTTGACACACTGATTCTTCTATGCTTTGGCTGTCCTCTTCTTAAATTAGATGATAATAATCTATCGTCATTATCGTATATTGAAATTATCATGGATGAACAAATAAATGATTTGTTAATTGAAAGAAATATAAAACGCCGATACTACCAGCATTATGTAAAAAACGCCGATAGTACCAACGTTTTTTTGAAAAAATTCATGTCGGTAGTATCAGCATTCATTTTTAAACTTAAAACACCGATGGTACCAACGTTTAGCTCAAAAAGTTGATGTCGGTATTATTGGCATTTATTTTTCAACTTAAAATGCCGATATTATCTATGTTTATCTCAAAAAACTAATGCTGGTAGTATCAGCGTCTATTTTTTTCCTTAAGGTGCTGATATTATTGGCACTTTTTTAATCTGCGCTGATAATACCGACGTTTTCAAAATTTGCGTCGATATTTCTAGCATTCTGTAGTTTTTTGAATTTTTTAAGATCCTTGCTCGTTTGCCGCGTGTTCGCGCCTATTTTTTTGCCGGTATCTTACGTTTATGTAGTAGTAATTTTACAAAGAAACGAGCATCGAAGTTAGCAAAATCCAAATCTACCTCTACTTCACACTCGAGTTCTTTTAATGACATAAGGACAAGAAGTATGAATCCAAAGCAAATGTGAATTATGTTGCTATATATCATGTAGTTCATCTTCTTCTATTGATTGTTCTCATATTCTTATCTCTTTTCCTATCTCAAAAGAGCTTGAGAAACATTCCAAAGAAGAGTGGGTTGAGGATAGTGGAGCATCAGTCCATCTGACACATTAATCCTCTCAAATGGAGAGCTATAGAGGTTCATCCTCGCAAGTACCTATTGGTGATGATTCTTCTTTATCCATTCGAGGAGTGGGTGATCTTACTTTTAGAGATGCTTCTCTAGACGATGCTCAACATGTTCCACACCTATCTACCAATATGTTTTCTATCTCTAGAGTAACTTCAAAAGGTTTTGGTGTGTATTTTGAAGATGATGTTATGGAGGTAATTGATCGTAAGTCATTTTCTCTTACAGATCATGGATATCAAAGTGGAGGACTTTGATCAAAGCGACCACCTCTCCCTTTGTGGACACACAATGATAATGGCTTCGTAAAGTCATCAATAACCTTTGATGGCTTGTATAGACTCATAGTAATGAAAAACATATATGCACCTTGCCTCGCGTCTTTTTTTTTTTGCAATGCCCTCCCCAATAGAGGGCAGAATTCGTACATACTTCCAAGGGTGCTTATTGGGGGTTGAACCCACCACCTTGGCCCTCTTTCAACTAAGCTAGCCCCCTTGGGTTACCTCGCGTGTCTTTTTAGTTTTGGATGTATGGTCTTGTCCATGATAGAGCTTATGGTTCCATTGTGCATCCAGTAATTAATTTACATTTTTCTAAAAATAAGGGCTCTTCTAATAATACTAACTTCTTTTTCTATTGTATGATATTTTGTTATAGAAGTCACTAGAGAACTTCAAGAGATAGGGGAGAGCCTCTAAAGATGAGAAGTGCCTAGTAGCCACTAAAGACTGGCCTTTTAAAGCCCCAATCTCCAAAAAGAAGACTCACCCGATCCAAAAGGTAGGGCTAGTAGAAATCCCTCAGCATAATGCCAACATTGAGTGGTCGACAATTCCTCCACTTTCTCTCAAGAAATGCAAAGCCCTAGCAAGAGAAAAGCCCAACCCCCCCATAGGCGCTCCCAAAGGATCCCTGTGCCACCAAAATTTCTTCGAAGCACTAGCAGGGTCATCGAGCGGGGGAGACCCAAGCGTGCCTGAGGAAGAGCACATGACAGAGGCCCCAAACATCCCTTGCATTGTCATCCCCAATGAAAGCCTTCTTCCTCAGTCTCTCAATTCTCCCCAGGAAAATATAGAGATCATGTCGGAAGCAGAGATAGAAGAGTTCATCCCCCTCTCTAGCTCATGAAACAGATTGAATTAAGGTCCTGGAATGTCAAAGGTATCAAGTCAAAGGTTAAAAAAACCCTTTTCTGGTCTGAAGTTAAAATAGATCAAGTGAAGTTCTGGCCAATTCAAGAACATCACCTGGATGCAAGAAGCCCCAAGAAATAGTTCTTTGCAAGAAACTAGTTTTCTACAGAGAAGGAGCTGAAGGAAGCAGCGGGGTTCTCTCTATTGTTGATAGAGAATTGGAACCCCAAGTAGTTTTCAATCACAGGTCAGGACGAGCTCTCGGAATCCGCATTAGATGGTATGACCAGTCCTTTACTATTATGAATGTTTATGCTCCCAATGAGGCAAAAGCTAGAGGGAAACTATGGTCGGACCTCGCCGATCTCCAAATTGATGGAGAGTGGTGCATCACAGGCGACTTCAACATGGTTGAGTCCAGGTGTGACAGAACAGGATGAGCCTCCATTCTCTCAGGCTCCGAGCTTAACAAATGGAGTTAGTTGGCTTCCAAATGGGCCCTCTCGGACCTATGGAGGGCAGGCCCCTGGAGAGATGACCCCGTATTCACCTATGCAAGCCTACAACATGCATCAACACTTGCAAGACTGGATAGATGGTACTGCTCTCATCAGGCAGATTGGATCCCTCACTCACTGGAAATGAAAGTCGACTCCTCCAACTTCTTTCTGACCACTATCTAGTAGTCCTCAACCTAAGCCGTAATGATGCCAACCTCATCCCTAAAGGGAAGAAAAAGCTATTGTTAACCAAGTCCCACCTGTTCAAGGACCCGGCATTCCGGGCACTTACAAAATCTGCGATTGAAGAACTCCAAAAAAAGATAAAAAGAGGGTCCTCGAACTCTTGGAAGTGCTTTGTCAAGAAAATTCAAGTGATCATTAAAATAGTAGGACCAAAACTGGCAAGAAAACATTCAGAGTTAAGCGTGAAAGGTAATGAGTCAATCCTCCGGATCAACAATCTCAAGCTATAAGGTAAGGCCTCCGAACAAGACCACGCCCAATGGCTGGACGCAAGAAAAGTCCTCGCCAAACTGCATGCTGCAGAACTTGAAAAAATTCGAATCCTCTCCAAAGATCAGATGCTAAGGAAAGAAGAAGCCGATCTCAGCTACTTCCTAAGAGCGCTTAAAATCAGAAAGAAGCAAAACCTAGTCTCCAAGCTCCAAGATGAGCAAGGAGTCACCAGCTCGGACCCTGATGTAATGGCAAAAACTATGCTCAACCACTTGGCCCAAATTATGGGGCAACCGGAAACTAACTCACAAGTAGTAAGAGAGGTGCGGGCAAGAATACTTAGCACAATTAAAAAGTCAGTCTCCCAGGAACAAAGCTGTTAACTCGACCGGTGCATTTCTGCTGAGGAGTGCAAAGAAGCCCTGTTCTCGATGGGAGTTGACTGGATGGGATGGATTAACGGTAGAATTCTTCAAAGAGTTCTGGGAAGAGCTCCAAGATCCAATCACCCTCATAGCAAACAGAGCCTTCAAACAAGGTCAACTAGAACCAGCCATCTCGCGAGGTCTAGTCAAACCCATCCCTAAACAAATCTCCTACTCCTCCCTTAAGGACTGGCGACCGATTACAATGATGACAGTGATGTACAAAATAATCGGGAAAGTGCTAGAAAGAAGACTTGGCCCTGTGCTCAACATCACGATTATGCCTCACCAACATGGCTTCATCAAAGGTAGGTCCATAATGGATAATATTTTGATGGCCATGATAGGAATTGAATATGCCAAACTTGCTGATCAAAAGTGCATATTACTGTAATTGGATTTGGACAAAGCGTACGACAGGATCCTTTGGTCCTATGTTCAGGAAGTAATGGAGGCACTAGGTTTTGGGTAAAGCAGTAAAGAGCTTGGGATGTGGAGGGATCTCAGAACTGCTCTTCAATGATAGGCTAGTGCGCTCGTTTCTGGGACAATGGTCCATCAAACAAGAATGCCCAGTGGCCCCTCTGTTCTTTGCAGTCTGTACCCATCCGCTCATTTCTACACTCGAGTCCGAAGCAGCCAAAGGAAAAATTTGTGGTCTAGAACTCCCCAATAATGAACAGCTGCTGGCCAAATTATTTGCTGATGATGCCCTCATGTTTCTGAAAGCGGAGGAACAGTTCTTGAGAAAAGCTTTAGAGATTATCCAGGATTTCTCAATAGCTTTAGGTTCAAAATGCAACATTGAGAAATCCAGGCTTATATCACTGACAAAAGAGAACAATTTTGACCCTTCTTGCTGGGTGGGAAAGACAACAAAAAAAGGCGAGATATTTCGTCACTTGGGCACCCCATTGGGAGTGCTAGTCTCTCACAATCAACGAGCTAGGTGGGTTTTAGAGAAAATCCACAAGAAATTGAAAAGGTGGGAGTTCATTCTTCTACCCATGCATGCTAGGGCCAGAGTCATCAACGCTTTCCTGATCCCCCTAATCTCGTTCAATTCCCCCTGCTAAAAATGGCTAAAATCCATTGGAAAGAGTTCCTGAAACCCATCAAACTTCCTTTGGAGAAACAGTATGAAAGCAAATAGACCATGGCAATGGTGTAGCTAGGAAAGGGTATCTTCGCCAAAAGAATATGGAGGGTTGGGGATAATCAACCCAAGGTTTCATGCACTGGCCATGTCAGCAAAACTCTTTGTGTCTCTCACAGACAACAAGCAGGCTTGGGCAGTTATGGCAAACTTCTGTAATGACCAGGGAGCTCTCAAGTCACAAGGGGATTCTTGGAAAGGACTCCGAGTAGCCGACAAACTGCTCTCAGTGGTCTTCCTTGTAGATTAAAGGTCTCACGGGAATGGTGGTAAGGAACTGTGTAGCAGCAGCCTCAGCCCTAGAATGGCAAAAAAGGTCAAGGTACTTCACCAACTCCTCGGTCCACTGGTCTCCGTGGCTCTCCAAAATAGGGATCCCTCTCGACTCTCCAAGCTTGATAGAAACGGCACGTAAGCTCAACAACAAAGGACTTGGCCACCTAGAGGACATCTGGCATCCCTGCCAATTCCGTTGGCTACTCCCCGAGGAGGTTCAACAACGGTGGCACTGATCAACATTAGAGAGCATTCTGTTGGGTCGGCTCTTGGCAGCCTTGCATAAAGGCTCCCATCCATCATGCACCTTTGTTCAAGATTGGAAATCATGGAACTGGCCTCGTAACAGACCATTTAGTAATCCCCAGATAAAAGAGCTGTACCATCACCTAATCACTCCTTTAGATTGGGCATATCCCCTTAACAAAGCCTGGAACAAAGATTGGGCCCCCGACAAGTGGCATTGGATCTTAGGAAATCTATGGAGTTCTAAGTGTCAAGAGAAAATCAAACTTTTCAAGTGGAAGGTCCTGGTTGGAGCTCTCCCAACAGGCTCAAAAGCGGTAGTAAGGGGATTGGGTCCAAACATATGTTCTGGCTATGGGGCCAACGGGGAGACGCTCTCCCACACCTTCCTCGAGTGTCCCACCATCTCAAGAGTAGCGTTCAAATTCAAGAGATGGCTATTCTCAACCTAGGGATTCAAAGTCGCCAAAATTCATCTTGCCCTTGGGAACATCAACCTAAGTTCTGAATCAGCAGAAACAGTGTTCTTAACAGCAAGCTCATGCTTCTTGAAAAGAGTGTGGCATGCAAGGAACCACAGACTATTTAAAGGGGAAGATACCAATCCCACACTCAAAGATATCCTGAGTGACTGTGCCACCTCTTTCCTAGATCTACGAACTTGTCTGGAGCAAAGTGTAGAATGGAATCAGTTCTGGGACGCTGTGGGAGGAAACCACATCAGCTAAAAACGTTTACCCAAAATCATGTAAAGTTCATCATTCGTGTGGTAAACTGTTAGTGATGCCACTCCTCTGGTAGAAGGCTATTGTAAGAGATGGCTCCCGTAAGCTCGCGTTGTATTTTTCTGTTTGTTTCTTTACTGTTCTTCTAATGCAAAGGTTTACTCCCTGTTGGGGGGAGTTTGTGTAAAAAAAAGAGATGAGAAGTGCCTGATATTAGCAAGTCAGAGAAACTATGTTTTCGACAACTATATTGAGTGCTTATATGGTATTTTTAACACTATTTTTGGCATTTTTACCGGCACCTATTTCGACGACTTCTATCAAATATCCATTTTGAAGGCGAAGAAACGTCCACATGCAACAGAATCGAGTGTGCGTAAAACTACACGCAACATCCACCACTTATTGAGTGACGATGGCAACAGATGAGAGACTTGAGGACAATATGATTTTAGGACCCAAACTGTTTCCCATGTTATCAAGCTTTTTTTTTATTTTTTAAAGGCACACCGTAGCTGCTTTATTTAATATCGGGAGAGAGCAAACACTCTCCACTAGGAGCACGGTCTTTCACAACGAGAGAAGTTGAGGCAGCCGGCTAGGTGGCATGATCAGGCGTCAACCACCTCACGCAGGACAACAGTGGCCGGCTCATGAAGATGATCATGGGAAGAGGAGGAGAAAGAGGCGAAGCGGATGGGGGTGCCTGCGACCTCGGGGGTGCAAAGAATGCCGCCTAGGGAGAGTAACGTGAACTGAACGTAGACGGCAGGGTAGTTCTCTGTGATCTGCAGCCGGTAGTTGTTGTCGGTGCTGTTGTAGCGCACGCGAATGATGGCATTCTGCGGCGTGCCACTGGGGTCGACGGCCACCCGCTGCAGTAGGCCGTCGACGCAAGCGTAGATCTGTGATGCATCTCCATAAGCGCCCAACGTGACGGCGGTGTCCGTCAGCACCTGATCTCCCGGATACCCCAGCCCGAAGAAGAACCTAAAGACATACCCGATTCCACTGTCCCGAGCCCAAATGGTGTAGGTGTTGCTAGCCCCAAACGCCACGTTCTGGCCATCTGTTGTCACTACATTCTGCCATGTCTCATCATCCTGGGCCACGGTACTGCAACCCATAAACACGGCGCTCACCATCATTAACCAGCACACTACAACTACTCCTCCCTTGGTTGCCATCTTCGATTCCCTCCACAAACAGTGCTACTAAGACAGCTTCCAGCTACACTCGCATCAAACTGAGAAACCCTACCAGCTATTTTGGAACGATACCAGTGCTCGATGGGCTTTTATACGCAGAGCTATGATTAGTGAAAGCTGTTTGCGAGAGAGAGAGAGAGAGAGAGAGAGTATACGTTTTTCTTGAAGCTCGTGACTCTGAGAGATCGACTTTAGCCACGTGCAGACACTCAGGTGTATTATTGTCCGGAGAGAGACAGACAGATTGTCGTGTTTAATCGCCCTCATGGAAGGACAGAGATTGATTGACGTATTTACGTCGAGAGAGAGAAATAGACGATTAACGAAGATGTCTATTATCGTCCTGAGAGAAAGAGAGAGATTGATTAATGTATTTCCGTATTTATCGTCCTGAGGGAGCGAAAGAGACGAAGATGTCTATTATCGTCCTGAGTCAGGACGATAATGAGAGAGATTGATTGATGTATTTACATATTTATCGTCCCCAGGGAGCGAAAGAGACGAAGATTGATTGATGTATTTACATATTTACCGTCCATATCTTCAAGGCTATAGCTTAAGCAGAAAAGCTTCCATGTCATCATTCTTAGGTTGTGTTGTGGGTTCGAAAGCATCGACTACATTGCGTAACGTGTTAATTTTTACGCTTTGTTGGAAAGGTAAGTCTAATTTTTTATTTTTATTTTTTTAAAAGATATCTATTATCGTCCTAAGAGAAAGAGAGTGATTGATTGATATTTTGACGTCGAGAGAGAGACATAGAGAGTGAAAGAAAGAGAGAGAGAAAGAAAGAGGGAGAAGGATGCACCGTTTCTGTATCTCTCTTTCCCTCTTTCTTTCTCTCTCATACAGACTGCGATGGTGAGGGGTGTCAATAAAGCTAATGATTGCGTGCCCTTCACACCAATCAGAAGCTTATTAGACATGTATATTATCATACAGACATACACATACACATACAAGGATACATACATACATACATACACCAAAGAAGGCGTGGCCTAGTGGTTAAAGTGAATGGGTGGGTGAGTAAGGACCCAGGTTCATTTTTATTGCAAAGCGAATAGCAGTATCATAGCATTTGTTGATTTGATGTCCTTATTTGTTACTAAGCAACCAATGCAGCCTACTCACCTCATACTGGGAGAAGGGAAGAATTGGGACTTGCTTCTTTGGCATATTTGGAGGGGGAATGTGTTGTGGGAGTTCTGGGCTAATTGGTGTAAAGCACAGTTTATGCAGCAGGAAAACTTATATGTATGTAGTATCCAGGAGGTGTTAAAATCCTCGGTTCGGAGGTTGTACAAGCAGAACAACCTATACTGCTGGTCCTCTTGGGAGAAGGATAAGTATAAAAAGGATAATAAGGCTAGAAGGATGATGATTCAATTTCTAAACAGTTTGTAAGTCAAGGGGAGGGCCCTCCCCAACACTTTCAAGTGTCTGAGGACTCATTGTATCTTTTTATTTCTCTTTAATTTGCAAATTCTACTTTTCTAAAAAAAAAAAAGGGACCCAGGTTCAACCCCCGGAGGTATGGTCTGCCATTTGTTGGGGAGGGAATTGCAAAAAAAAAAAAGGATATATATATACATACACACACACATACATAAATACATACATACATATGCATACACACACAATACATATTTATAAAGAGATAAATATATATGCATGTATGTAAAATTAAACAAGTTACGTCTATAACTTTAAATGTGTATTTAAGTATGCATAATATAAAGAGACCTACAAAATGTGTACTCATGTTAATGGAATGCAAATGCATATGTGTGTATGTTTGTGGTGCATAGTAGATATGGATACACACGACGCACGGGTAGCAGCAATAAGTAAGATGCTCAAATATAATCTTCTCTCACATCTATCACTTAGTACATCCAGACAACCACTTATATAAAGGTGATTACATATGCACATACACATAAAAGGCCATTACCAGGATGGGATGGTCTAACAGTTGAATTCTTCGAGGAGTTCTGGGAGGAGCTCCAGGATTCAACCACCATCATAGCGAACAGAGCCTTTCAACAAGGTCAGCTTGAACCAGCAATTTCAAAAGGGCTAATTAAACCAATCCCTAAGCAAATCTCATGCTCCTCCCTTAAAGACTGGCGACCCATTACAATGATGACAGTCATGTACAAAATAATTGGGAAAGTTCTAGCAAGAAGACTTAGCCCAGTCCTCAACAACACAATTACATAACATCAGCATGGCTTCAAATTTGGATAATATTTTGGCGACATTGGTTGGAATTGAATATGCCAAGCTGGCTGACCAAAAGTGCATCTTGCTGCAACTGGATCTCGATAAAGGTTACGATCGCGTTCTATGGTCATTTATTCAGCAAGTGATGGAGGCATTAGGATTTGGGCCATGTATGAGTAAAGCAGCAAAGAGCTTAGGATGCGGAGGGTTCTCAGAGCTACTGTTCAATGACAGGATTGTTGGATCCTTCTTAGGTCAAAGGGCCATCAAACAAGGTTGCCCAGTGGCCCCCTTGTTCTTTGCAATCTGTACCCACCCACTAATAACAACACTTGAATCCGAAGCAGCCAAAGGGGAAATTTGTGGCTTAGAACTCCCCAATAATGAGCAACTTCTGGTCAAATTATTTGCCGATGATGCTCTAATGTTCTTGAAAGTTGAAGAAGGGTTCTTAAGGAAAGCCTTGGAGATTTTCCAGGTCTTCTCCACTGCTTCAGGTTCAAAATCTAATATCGAGAAGTCCAGACTAATTTCACTTTCAGAAGATAACAACTTCGACCCTGCATGTTGGGTTGGAAAAGTCACTAAAAAAGGTGAGGTTTTTCGTCACTTGGGTACCCCGTTGGGTGTGCTAATATTGCACAATCAAAGAGCTAGGTGGGTTCTAGAGAAAATTCAAAAGAAAATGAAAAGGTGGGAATTCGTTCTTTTGCCATTTCATGCTAGGGCTAGAGTCATTAATGCATTCCTGACCCCCTTAATATCGTTCAACTCCCCCCTACTGAAAATGGCAAAGATCCATTGGAAAGAGTTCTTGAAACCCATTAAGAATTTCCTATGGAGAAACAATACGAAATCAAGCAGACCTTGGCATTGGTGTAGCTGGGAACGGGTGACCACACCAAAGGAATATGGAGGGTTGGGAATAATCAACCCAATGGTTCATGCACAAGCCATGTCAGCTAAACTCTTTGTGACTCTCACAGACAATAAGCAAGCATGGGCAATTATGGCCAACTTCTGTATTGACCAGGCAACTCTCAAGTCGCAAGGAGGTTCCTGGAGAAGACTCCAAGTGGCTGACAAATTACACACCCTGCAATGGTCGTCCCTTCTGGTTAAAGGCATTACGGGAATGAAACTGTATGAAAGCAGCCACATTCCTAGAATGGCATGAACAACCAAGATATTTCACTAATTCATCATCCCATTGGTCTCCCTGGTTCTCTAAACTAGGTCTCAAACTTGATTCCCCGATTTGGATAGAAGCGGCACGAAAACTTAACAACAAAGGATTGACCCATCTGAAGGATGTCTGGGACTCCTCTCGCCACCGATGGATAGACCCAGGACAGGCGCAACAATGATGGCACGGTTCAACATATGAGAGCATTTTGGTGGGCCGCCTCATAACAGCCCTTCAAAAAGGCTCCCACCCACCATGCACATCAGCTCAGGATTGGAAAGCTTGGAACTGGCCTCGCAACAGGCCGTTCAACAAACCTCTATAACAAAAGAACTATACCTTCAACTCAATGCCCCCTCGGATTGGTCCAAATCCTTTAACAAAGCCTGGAACAAGGAGTGGCTACCTGAAAAATGGCATTGGATTATAGGGAAACTGTGGAAGTCTAACTGCCAAGAAAACACTAAACTATTCAAATGGAAGGTCTTGATACGGGCTCTCCCGATAGGTTCAAAGGCAGTAGTCAGGGGATTAGGTCAGGACATCTGCTCTAGATGCGGAGCCAAAGGGGACACTATGAGAGAATGGGGTGCTTGCTGCGGATTATTACCGCGCTATTAGAGAGAGAATGGGCAAAACAAGAGAGAGCAGGGGGAGGTGGAGAGAGGACATCTAGCACGCTATTACCGCGCGTATTACCATGGATATTACCGCGTTAATTATTACCGCGCTTATTACCGTCAAAAAATCGAATGAAACTCCCACCCTTTTCGCTTATACCGGTTTCTTTTCACTCTCTCTTTCTCTCATCATCTCTCCCCCTCTCTCTCTCTCCCCATTACTATCACCTCTCTCTCTCTCCCTCTCTCTCTTTCTCTCTCTCTCTCTCTCTCTCTCCCCCATTTTTTAGTCCCTCTCTCTTCATAAATATTTAAATTTTAGGTGACCTACATATTATGTTTGTTTATTTTTTGTTTTTTCTATTTTTCATTCTCTCCATCATCTCTTTCTCTTCCACTCTTTTATATATATATATATATATATATATATATATATATATTGAAATCAATTATAATATAGATGTATGTATGTGTATATATGTATGTATTTATTTTGGACAAGTATGTATGTGTAAATTTCAATATATATATATATATATATTAATTACTTACTTATATATTATATTTGTTTTTATTTTTTCTATATCTTTCTGTTTCTCTCATCTTCTCTCTCTTTTTTACTTTCTCATAAACATTTAAATTTTTAATCAATTATAATATATATATGTGTAAGTGTAAATGTATGTATATATGTATATATGTATAGATATTAATTAAGGAGATTGGACATCTATTTTACATACCACCCATTAAAAATTTAAAGAGACATGTTTAATATTGAGAGACTTCCTATGGATTTAACGACAAGGATCACGATGGCACATATAAGACAATGACAAACACAATACAAAAGATCAATCTCAAGAAGATGGATATTAATTTTCATCCGCTAAGAGGTCTCTACAAGCATTGGCATCCATATCTAAGCCCATGGTGGCTAGATCAATAAATAAACTCATTTCTTCTTCATCCGAAGCATCTTCCATTGAGTCGTTGTCATGTTCTGCATCGTCATCTTCTCCACTATGGTGCACGTCAGAGAGAGGTTGTATTTCATCAACCTCAGTGGTATCCTCCTCCGCATCTTCATGATGTGCTATACAAGGATCGATAACATGCTCTACATCTCTCTCTGCAAAGGTAGACCTACTCCGCGGTGTGACTGGAATCACATACCATAGTCTTCTTTGATGTATGGAAGGCACATAAAAGACCTAAAAAAATAAAATAAAACAAGTAGATTAGACAATGATCACTTAAATTTTATAAATTTAACTATAACTTATTACATATCTTTACATGCTCGCAACTAGTAGGGTGGATCAAGATATCGGTTTTTCCATGATGAAACTTGGTGGAATCCACCATATATAGACCATTTTCATGTCTCATCACCGCACCCGTAAACCATCGACACTCGAAGAGAAATGAGTGAAATGTTCTAAAATCCACCTTGATTATTCTTTCTATAGTTCCACAATATCTCACCTCTTCGCTTGTAGTGTCAAAGTTACCCATGACTCCGCTATCGCTTGTGGTTCTACTCTCATCCACCCTTCGGGTACGAAAATGATGCCCTTGAGACCACATAGAGTTGAAGGTAAGACCCTGCAAAACCAATAGATTTTAAATGCATATACTCAAACAAGAAAACACAAAGTTATATACACAAACAAATTCACATATGAACTAATTTTTCGTTACCTTTGGCATGCACCCTCTTGCATACTCCCATTCTCTAGGGCTAATTTGCTCTCCTTGTGCTTTAGCTTTGGTCATCGTAGCATGTATCCATTCCACATCAATGAGAGCAGAAAATTTTGCAAGCTCTCTAGGAAAAGGAGGTGCTCTCCTTCCCCCATGTGCCCTCTTCCATGCATCTCTCTCTCTATCTCTTGTTGCACGTGCTTCCACGAACATATCCACCCATTTTGACGTCACGGGAGCATTGAGTAGAGAGTAGTTATTTACCATAGCTCGAAAATCTCTATCCATGATGAGCAAGCTTCCTTTCCCACTAGGAATGTTTGAATGCATCTTCGGGTCCTCCTCTTCAATCCATAGACGAGGCAATGATGGATCAATGGTAGAGAGATATTGAGAGACATAGACAAATGACTCTTGCACTATCCACCCTTCTACTATACTTGCCTCCGGTTGAGCTCGTAATCTGACAAAATCCTTTAGTGTCTTGAGGAATCTCTCCGGGAAGAACATCCACCTAGAGTGCACCGCTCCACAAATGGCAATCTCATCAACTAAATGGAGTAGTAGGTGCACTTGACTAACAAGAATGGATCATGGAAAAGCATCCTCGAGAGCACAAACGGCCTCCACTGCCAGAAGACGAGCTACAGGAATGGAAGAGATTTCTATCTCTTTGGAGCTCACAAACCTACAATCAATACAAGTATTTAGTCACATAATTGAAAAAAAAAAGAGAATCATGATTGAAATAAGAGTTACTGTATATTACCTCACCACTTCTCCAACCTTGAAGATTGCTCTCTTCACTTTTGCATCTCCATAACCACTTATACCTATTGGAATGACAAACTATAAAACAAGAGCAAACATGTGATCATTCCCTCTAGAACATAAGTATATGTAAATAAAGAAAAAAAAGATTAATCTTTAACCTGAAGCATTTTATGCCAATCATGACTCTTGAGTCCATAGAGTTGAGTTGAACCTCCCTTCTTGCTTTTTGTGAATGTACCCTTGAGAGATCGCATGTATCCGGTGGGGGTGCGGATGGAGGTAATGACTTGCCTCATTTGCTCTTGTTCCATTCTGGACATAATCCACGGTGCCTTGGGAAGGATAATCTTCCCATGAGGCCCCATGCGAGGTGTACCTGAGGGAGGGAGACATCGAAGGGCTTGCATCTCTTCCCTAGCACCAAGTGAATCTCTCTTACCCATTACATGATCCCATATGGCTTGTCCCCCATTCTTGAACACGTGCATGGGATCCAAAAGGTGTTGGATCTTCAACTTTGACCAATAGGGGAGGCTAAGCAAGATGGAGTATCGTGACATACCTCTCGATGGTCCATTGGGAGGAGGAGATTGCGCATGATGGTCCTCCCAATGCTTTGCCCAATCTTGCATATTCCATTGAAATGGCTCCATCCCATTGGTGGAAGGTACATACTTGGCATGCGATGTAGGCAAGAATCTATGGTTGTTGGGATATATCACCTTGTTTAGTAGCACGGGCCTCTCTGTCACCAATGATGGACCACAAATTGGACATGCTCTATGTCCGGATGTGGATAAACCTATAACATACATACAAACAAGAAGAATGAGCACATTTTTTAATACACTTCGATATATACATAACATTTAAAGATAAGATATGAGCATACCAGAGATTTCTCCAAAGCCTGGAAAGTCATGCATCGTCCATAAGAGGATGCCCTTCACCAAATCATGTCGATCTCGAGGGGGCCTGGAAACATCCATCACCTCGATGCCTCTCCACAACTCCTGGAGATCCTCAATAAGAGGCTCCAAGTAAACATCCATGTTCTTAACCTTATGCTTTCCTGGGATAAGAAGAGATAGAAAGATATTGCCTTTTTTTGTTGTCTCCCATGGTGGAATGTTGTAGTTCACGACTACAACCGGCCAAGTACTCCAAGTGGTGGAACGTTCACCGAAGGGGTTCACTCCATCAGTAGCCAAACCAAGCCTCAAGTGTCGAGGCTCCATCCTAAACTCTGGCCATGTATCTTCAATGTGACCCCATGCCGGTGTATCCGCTGGCACTCGCATGACTCCATCCATACTTCGATTTGATGCATGCCAAGTGACTAGTGTGCTACTCCCTTTGCTCCTAAACATATGTTGGATACGAGGGATAAGTGGAAAATGCCTCAACACCTTGCGAGGCACTGTGGACGTTTGCATGCCATCTTTATACCTCTTCTCCCCACAGTTGGGACATGTATCTGCATAGGCATGCTCACCACAAAATAACATGCAGTCATTGACACATGCATGTATGCGCACATAGTCCATCCCCAAGCTCGTCATAATACCTTGAGCACTTTGATGGGTACTAGGTAGTTGATTACCTACCGGTAACAACTTCCCTAGCAATCTAAAACATACCAAAAATTCATGAAAAAAATGATATTACTAAGTATAATACACAGTGATATTAGAAAGATACTTACTTAAGAAGCGCATCGACACTTGCACTACTCCATCCAAACATCGATTGAAGATTCAAGATCTCGAGGGAGGCTCACAAAATAGAGTATGTAGATCCCTCATACACCGGTTTACGGGCTGCTTCGAGCAAGGACTCCTCTAAAGATTGCATGGCCTCCTCGCACGCGCAATCATCCTCACAATCATTATTGGCTTCATTGAGAAGTAAATCTTCCAACATTTCATGTAAAATTGTGTCCTCAACCCTCACATGGGGTAGAACATCGACGGATGCACCTTCGTCATGAGCACTTCTCGATGTACCGACCTCAGGGCAGGTTGAAACTCCTATCTTCGCTTCTTGTCGTATCCGCTCCTCCTTTCTCCTTTGTGCTCCACCACCAATGACGCTCCAATGTGGAGCAATGTCGATCTCCGCCAACGTTCGTGGATCCATCGTTTCTTCTCGTGTGGGCTTCCGTGGATCCTCCCATAAGCCCCAATCCTCAACGTGTGCCAAACATATGCGTCGAAGATGCGCAATGCCATTTTTACACCTTGTGCAAGGACATGGCAAACGATCCGCCAACCACCGATTGCGTTCCGGACCTGCTCGCGGCCCCTCCCTGTCCCATTCGTTCTGCACATATGAACAAGGATTAAATTTAGGATGATTTCTAAAATTCTCATGACAAAAAAAAAAACTAATAAGAGCATTTTACAACATAAAATGATCACTTCAATATTGAATCCAAAAAAAATAAAATTTGATTCTCTTTCTCCTAACTTTATGCTTACAAAGTGTACCTAGATTCGTTTTTCTAACTTTGCAATTGAGAATCTAGCAATAGGACATACATAGATGACAACAAACCTTGAATCTAGGAGGAGAATCCGCTCTCGGGCCATGTTTTGTGCTACTTTCCCCAGAGCGTCAATAAGCGTAGTAATGTGCGCGGTAATCTCACCGGTAAGGAGCGCGGTAATATCCACGGTAAAACGATTTTTAAATTTTTTTATATAAAGAGAGGGGCAACGGCGGGCGACCGCGTTTGGCCCCTCTTCTTGAAGCAGCAACAGCAGCCTCCTCCATAGCCACTCTCCCCCTCTCTATCTCTCTATCTCTCTTGCACTCTCTCTTCCCCTCCATATCCTCATCACCAAGCCATCTCCCCCTCTTCAAGAAGCTATCATGTAAGTGCTTCTCTCTCTCCCTCTATGCACACACACACACATATATGCACATACACACACATATGCACATACACATGCACATATATACACATATGCATATGCACACACACACACATGCACTCACACATGCATATGCACACACACACACATATGCATATGCATACACACACACATGCATATGCACACACACACATACACATATGCACACACACACATATGCATATGCACATCACACACACACACACATGCATATACACACACACATATGCATATGCACACACACACATGCACACATACACATGTGCATATGCACACACACATATGCATATGCACACACACATATGCACACATACACATGTGCATATGCACACATACACATGTGCATATGCACACACACACATGCATATGCATACACACACATATGTACACACACACATGCATATGCACACACACACACACATTAGAGTGCTTAATGCACTCCAATGTGCATTTAAGTATACACATTGGAATGCAATAGGCATTCCAATGTGCTTTTTTTTCCTATCTCAATGTGCACATTAGAGTGCACATTGGAATGCCTATTGCATTCCAATGTGCACTCCAATGTGCACATTGCACATCGGAATGCTTGAAGCATTCCGATGTGCCTTTTTTTTTCTTTTTCAATGTGCACAATAGAGTGCACATTTCCTTTCTCCCCCTCTCAATGTGCACTCCAATGTGCACATTGAGTGTGTATGTGTGCACATACACACTCAATGTGCCTTGGATGGCACATTGATAGCTCATTTTTTCTCTCTCCCTCTCTCAATGTGCACCCCATGTGCACATTTCCTTTCTCCCCCCTCTCAATGTGCACTCCAATGTGCACATTGAGTGTGTATGTGTGCACATACACACTCAATGTGCCTTGGATGGCACATTGATAGCTAATTTTCTCTCTCTCCCTCTCTCAATGTGCACCCCATGTGCACATTCTCACTCTCCCCCCTCTCAATGTGCACTCCAATGTGCACATTGAGTGTGTATGTGTGCACATACACACTCAATGTGCCTTGGATGACACATTGATAGCTCATTTTCTCTCTCTCCCTCTCTCAATGTGCACCCCATGTGCACATTCTCGCTCTCCGCCCTCTCAATGTGCACTCCAATGTGCACATTGAGTGTGTATGTGTGCACATACACACTCAATGTGCCTTGGATGGCACATTGATAGCTCATTTTCTCTCTCTCCCTCTCTCAATGTGCACCCCATGTGCACATTCTCATTCTCCCCCCTCTCAATGTGCACTCCCCCATGTGCACATTCTCACTCTCAATGTGCACTCCCTCAATGTGCACCTCATGTGCATATTCCCTCTCTCATACTAAGAAGGGTGAGAGCACTTACATCCATATGTGAGACCGAATAGAAGAGGCACATAGGCGTAGGCTCCACAAGAGACTCCACGTAGGGGTGGGCTCCAATAGACTCCACCTATTGACCGGTTGAAGTTTAGTAGAGAGATTAGAGATCCTAGATGAGAGAAGTAGAGAGATTAGTAGATAGAACTAGAGAGGTTAGATGAGAGATGTAGAGAGTTTAAGTGAAGGTATGCCTCTCTTTTATAGAAGAGAGGCACCTACATAGGATTCCTTCTATACATAGGATTCCCCTTTTCACATAGGCCGATTCTCTCACCTAGGATTCTCCCCCCACCTAGGATTCCCCCATCACATAGGATTCTTCCCACACCTAGGATTCTCCCCTCACATAGTATTTCTCTTTCACATAGAATTTCACACACGTATACGCTATATTTTATAATATTAAAGTAAGATCTTTAATATAAAAGTAAATTATTTTCTATTTATAAAAGTAAATTAGATATTTATATTGATAAAATAGATGTGTATATCTAATATGTACATTCCCTCTCTCCCTCTTCAATGTGCATATCTAAAATGCACATTGACTGTGTATGTGTACATATATATAGGCATATATATGTGCACATTAGAGTGCTCTAATTTATATTGAGAGAGAGAGAGAGAGAGAGAGAAAGAGAGAGCATATTATTAAAATATATATTTTGTTTTTTTCTCAAATTATGGCTTCATCTTCTTCGAATCATTTTCGTAGTGTTAGCGATTTTATATCCGATGGGCTATCATATGCGGAGGCTCATGCTGCATATGATGCCCAGTTTAGAGGGGCAGAATCTAGTCACTTAGGCGTGGCTAGTCCATCAGGCCACTTTGCGGGCACGTGCAGAGTGGGAGCAGCTTTCAGCCTCGCTGTTTGGGTGATATACGCCCGAACAGCTCGGTTCTTATGGAATTTACTCTATGCCTCCATATACCTCTCCATAAGGGGTTACACCAGTGGTTCAGAGTGTGCCACCTACAGCACTGCCTTCTACAGTTCCTTCTTACCGACCCTCTCCATTGCCGTCACAGGGTCCCTCCCCGCTTCCCTCACATCGGCCCTCTCCGTTGCCCTCACAGGCTCCTTCTCCTGCACGTGGTGGCTCTTCAGAGGGTCTCGTCGATCTACTGGTAGTGGTAGACGCTCACACCGCTCCAGTGGATCATGTTGCTTTGGAGGAGGGGATGTTGACTCTCCTCCTGTTTCACCACTTCCCACTCCTGCAGAGGATGAAGACACAGATAGACCGACGCCTGTCTGACGGGCAGGGTCTATATTATCATATCCACCGAGGTGGAGATGTGGATCTCGGCACTGCTGCTAGTAGGAGATTACGGACTCACTTAAACAATCTGATACATGCGACGTATCAGAATTGTTTTGTGAAATTTTGAGATCAAGATGTGAGTCTCTTGAATTATATAGAAACTTGCATGCACATCCGGTACCCAAATCCACCGGATCAACAGTTTTCTCGGCAATGGCTTGAAGAGCATGTAAAGCTCTTCCTAAAAAATAAAAAATCTAGTATCCGACGGGCGGCAAGCAAGCAAGTGGTAGAAGCAGATAGAAACTATCGTCCGGGAAACGCCCATGATGCTAAGTGGGATTACGCCATAGCCGAAAAGGTGGAGAGCCAAGCTGGTGGTCAAGCCGGCACATGGACAGCAGAGGGATGCCAGGTCTCGACGAGCGCCGACGCACTATGGGTCTGGTGGGAAGGCTACTTGGAAAGATAAATTTGTAAGTCGTTTGATTATTTTTAAATACAAATCATTAAACTCTAAGTATCATATCCTAAATATTTTTTTATTGATTTAGGCGCACATTACTGGTTGGCGGCTGACATGAGAGATAGTGAAGTATCGGGAGGCCCACACGAAGTACGAAACATGGCTATGGCTTCTCGAAAATAATGACATCACTCAAAATGAGTTCGACAGGGCAGTTGGGACTCTTCAACAAGTAAGTAATAGATTTTATTAGAAGTTTAATGCTTTAAATTTCATGATCAAATAATTACTAATATCCTATGTGTTTTTGCAGAGCCAAAGAGGCGGTGATGAGTGGCGGCCTGCTAGCGACGACGATGAGGAGGATTAGCCTTGTTTTTTTTTTGTAACTCCTCCTATGTATATAAGCCCCTCTTTGTTTTGGGCTTTTTTTGTAAAACTCTTTATGATCAATGAAAAAACAATTTTTGAAATTGGTGTTTATGTGGTACTTGATTTTAATTATAATTAAAATTTAATTATTGATAAAAAAAAGGGATGACCACCTGGATGGGTCTTTTAGGGACCCAATCCAGGTGGTCATCCCTTTTTTTTTAAAAAACCGTTAAGTGGTAATGTCAGCGGGTATATTTGCGGGTATAGACGCGGTAATACTCACGGGTATATGGGCGCCATATACCCGCACCTATTACCGTGTTTATTGCTTCTGGTCGAGTACCGCGACCATTACCGCGGATATTGCCGCACAAGCCCTGTTGCGCAATCCCACTCCCCAATGTATTTTGGTGTCTATATACGCGGTAATACCCTGCTTCTATTATAGTGGGAGTCGCTTTCCCACCTCTTTCTTGAGTGCCCTATCATATCAAGAGTGGTGTTCAAATTCAGGAGATGGATGTTCTCAACGTGGGGATTCAAAGTTTCCAAACTGCATCTAGCCCTTAGGAATATCAACCTAAATAATGAAACAGTAGAAACTATGTTTTTAACAGCTAGCTCATGTTTCTTGAAAAGAATTTGGCAGGCGAGGAACCAGAGGCTGTTTCAAGGGGGCAATTCCACCCCCACACTCAAAGAAATCTTGAACGCCTGTGCCACTTCTTTCCTAGAACTTCGGAGCAAACTGGACCAAAGTGAAGCATGGCATCAGTTCTGAGAAGCTGTGAGAGTGATCCACATCTAATAAGAACTTTTAGCCATTAACTTGTAATGAGAAACATGGATTTGCCACTCAAATTGATTTGTCGGTAGAGGTGGGTGATTCCCATGATCTTTAGGGAGAGGTTTGAGATACCCTATGGGGGGCAGCTCCCTTAAGCTCTGCGATTGTAGCCCAACGGTCCAATCCCACCCACTCCATTGTACTTATATTTGTACTTTTTCTTTGATAAATAGAAAAGATCTATACTCCCTGTTGGGGGGAGTATGGCTTTTTTAAAAAAAAGGCCACTAAACACAAGACACACACACAATATATACATGCTTTGAAACACACATAAATCCACCTACATACTAAGAAACTCTCTTTTTCTCACATATTCTCTCACCCTCCACCCCATCTCTCCGTATCTCTCTCTCATACACACGCACACAAACACATTCGTGCACACCTCATTTTCAGCTTGATTACATAAATTTTTTTTTTTGGGCCAAACTCCCCCCAATAGGGAGTAGAAATTCTTTATTAGCAAACGAAGAAAAGAAAAGTACAATCGATGTTGGACTGACTAGGATTGGACTGTAGGAAAAGACCACCGCTTTACTAAAATTTGTTTTACTAAAGCTTTGATGACAACGAAAGGGTTGAGTAATGAGTTGGAATGGTCTAAAGATGTATTATGGAGAAGACTTGAGGAACTTACTGATAGCATAAAGCAGTGAGTTGGAATGGTCTAAAGGTAGCCCTATTGGTGTACTACTAGCATTCTAGGTCGCCCTATCGGCTGGTTGGTCCTGTTCTTTTTCCAACCGCTTCACGGCCATTTTAAGATAGATAGATAGATAGATAGAGAGAGAGAGAGAGAGAGAGAGAGCACTGGTCACAAAAAAAAATTTCATATATAAACATATACACAAACATTCATACACACACACACACATACACACACACACACACATGCATATACACATTCACACACACTCTCTATGTCTGTCTCACACACAAACTCTCTCACATACACACACTCATAAACACACATACGCACACACACTCATACACACATATGCACACACACTCATATACACATACTCATGTATATCATTAGATTTTAAGTATCATTAGTTTTCACACTATGAGAGAATCAGGTGTTTGCAATGGGTTATTACTGTGGCTCCGGATAGAGAATGAGAAAAAGAAGAGAGAGAGTGGGGGTGGAGAGAGGACATCTAGCATGCTATTATCGCGGGTATTACCACAGATATTATTGCGATTATTACTATGTTTATTATCGCTATAGTTTTTTTTCAAACTCTCGCTTGTTTCGTTTGTTCTCACTTTTTGTCTCTCTCTTTCTCATCATCATCATCTCTCTCTCTCTCTCTCTCTCTCTCTCTCTCTCTCTCTCTCCCTATCATCTCTCTTTCTCTCTCACTTTCTCTCTCTCCTCTATCATCTCTCTCCCATTCTATTTTTCTTCCACTCTCTTTCACAGATATTTGGATTTTAACTCACTTATATATTATGTTTGTTTTCGTTTTCTCTATTTCTCTCTCTCTCCCATGATCTCTCTCTCTTTTACTCTTTCTCATAAACATATAAATTTTTAAATCATGAATTATAATATATATGTGTATATGTGTAAATGTGTGTATATATGTATGTATATATTTTACACTATAGGAGAATAGGGTGTTTGCAGCAGGTTATTACTGTGACCTTGGAGAGAGAATGGAAAAGAAAAGAGAGAGAGTGAGGAGGGGCTGGAGGGCGGGTAACTAGCGCGCTATTACTGCATGTATTACCGTGGTTATTACCGTGACTATTACAGCACAAACCGAATTTCTCACTCCTGTCTTTTTGGAGTGTGCCGGCTCTCTCTCTCTCTCTCTCTCTCTCTCTCTCTCTCTCTCTCTCTCCCTCCCTCCCTCTCATCATCTCTTTCCCTCTCTCTCTCTCTCCTACCATCATCTCTCTCCCTCTCCCAGTCTCTCTCTCTCTCTCTCTCCCATCATCTCTCTTCCATTCTTTTTTCTTCCCCTTCTCTTCATAAATATTTGAATTTTAACTCACTTAATTATATGTTATGTTTAATTGTCTATTTTTTGTTTTCTCTTTTTTTTCTTTTCTATTATCTCTCTCTATTTCACTCTTTCTCATAAATATATACATTTTTAAATCAATTATAATATATATGTATGCATGTGTAAATGTATGTATGTATGTATATATATATATATATATATATATATATATATATATATATGTATGTATGTATGTATTTTGGATAAGTATGTATGTATATATTTCACAAAGATATAGATTTTAACTCACTTATATATTATGTTTGTTTTTATTTTCTCTCTCTCTCTCTCTCTCTCTCTCTCTCTCATCATCTCTCTCTGTTCCACTCTTTCTTATAAACATTTAAATTTTTAATCATTTATAATATATATGTGTGTAAGTGGAAATGTGTGTATATATGTATATATGTATAGATCATAAGGAGATTGGACATCTAATTTACATATCACCTAATATATTCTGAAGAGATATGTTCAATATTGAAAAAATTCC
Organism: Dipteris shenzhenensis; assembly: GCF_047967505.1. Taxonomy (NCBI): domain Eukaryota; kingdom Viridiplantae; phylum Streptophyta; class Polypodiopsida; order Gleicheniales; family Dipteridaceae; genus Dipteris; species Dipteris shenzhenensis. The sequence goes on along the minus strand of NC_141627.1, from coordinate 45,912,869 downwards.
TATGGATTTAACGGCAAGGATTACAATGATAAATATAAAAAAAGTGACAAAAATAGAAGCACAAATATAAGACAATGACAAACACAATACAAGATATAAATATCAAGAACATGGATATCAATTTTCATCTACCAAGAGATCTCTACAAGCATTAGTATCCATATCTAAGCCCATGGTGGCTAGATCAATAAATAAACTCATTTCTTCTTCATCCGAAGCATCTTCCATTGAGTCGTTGTCATCTTCCCCATCTTCATCTTCCCCACTATGGTGCGCATTGGAGAGAGGTTGTATTTCATCAACCTTAGTGGCATCCTCCTCCGCATCTTCATGATGTGCTATAGGAGGGTCGATAACATGCTCTACATCTGTCTCTGCAAAGATCTACCTACTCTGTGGTGTGACTGGAATCACATACCATAGTCTTCTTTGATGTAGGGAAGGCACATAAAATACCTATCAAGAAAAAAATTCAAAACAACAAGGTTAGGCAATGATCACTTGAATTTTATAAATTTAATTATCATTTCTTGCATCTCTTTACCTGCTCGCAACTAGTAGGGTGTACCAAGATATCAGTTTTTCCATGATGAAACTTGGTGGAATCCACCATATATAGACCACTCTCATGTTTCATCACCGCACCCGCAAACCATCGACACTCGAAGAGAAATGAGTGAAATGTTCTGAAATCCACTTTGATTATTCTTTCTATGGTTCCACAATACCTCACCTCTTCACTTGTAGTGTCAAAGTTGCCCATCACTCCGCTATCGCTTGTGGTTCTGCTTTCATCCACCCTTCGGCGGGTACGAAAATGACGCCCTTGAGACCACATAGAGTTGAAAGTAAGACCCTGCAAAATCAATAGATTTTAAATGCATATACTCAAACAAATAAACACAAAGACATATGCATAAGCAAATTCATATATAAACTATTTTCTTGTTACCTTTGGCATGCACCCTCTTGCGTACTCCCATTCTCTAGGGCTAATTCGCTCTCCTTGTGCCTTAGCTTTGGTCATCGTAGCATGTATCCAATCCACATCAATGAGAGCGAAAAAGTTTGCAAGCTCTTTAGGAAAAAGAGGTGCTCTCCTTCCTCCATGTGCCCTCTTCCATGCATCTCTTTCTTTGTCTCTTGTTGCACGGGCTTCCACGAACATATCCACCCATTTTGTCATCACGGGAGCATTAAGTAGGGAGTAGTTATTTACCATAGCCCGCAAATCTCTATCCATAACGAGCAAGGTCCCTTTTTCACTAGGGATGTTGGAATGCATCTTCGGGTCCTCCTCTTCGGTCCATAGACAAGGCAATGATGGATCAATGGTGGAGAGATATTGAGAAACATAGACAAAAGCCTCTTGCACTATCCACCCTTCTGTCATACTTGCTTCCGGTTGAGCTCATAATTTGACAAAATCTTTTAGTGTCTTGAGGAATCTCTCCAAAAAGAACATCCACCTAGAGTGCACCACACCACAAATGGCAATCTCATCAACTAAATGGAGTAGTAAGTGCACTTGACTAACAAGAACGGATCGTGAAAAAGCATCTTCGAGAGCACAAACGGCCTCCACTACAAGAAGGCGAGCTATAAGAATGGAAGAGATTTCTATCTCTTTGGAGCTCACAAACCTACAAGTAATACAAGTATTTAGTCACATGATTGAGAAAGAGAGAGATTCATGATTAGAATAGGAGTTATTGTACATTACCTCACTACCTCTCCAACCTTGAATATTGCTCTCTTCACCTTTGCATCTCCATATCCACTTATTCCTTTTGGAATGACAAACTATAAAACAAGAGCATACATGTGATTATTACATCGAAGATATAAGTACATATAAGGAGAGAAAAAAATATTAGTATTTAACCTGAAGCATCTTATGCCAATCATGCCTCTTGAGTCCATAGAGTTGAGCCGAACCTCCCTTCTTGCTTTTTGTGAATGTACCCTTGAGAGATCGCATGTAGTCGGTGGGGGTGCGGATGGAAGTAATGAATTGCTTCATTTACTATTGCTCTATTTTGGACATAATCCAAGGTGCCTTAGGAAGGATAATCCTCCCGTGAGGCCCCATGCGAGGTGTAGTTGAGGGAGGGAGACGCCGAAGGGCTTGCATGTCTTCCCTAGCACTAAGTGAATCCCTTTTACCCGTAAATGATCCCATATGGCTTATCCCACATTCTTAAACATGTGCATGGGATCCAAAAGGTGTTGGATCTTCAATTTTGACCAATAGGGGAGACTAAACAAGATCGAATATCGTGACATACCTCTCGGTGATCCATTAGGAGGAGGAGATTGTGCATGATGCTCCTCCCAATGCTTTGCCCAATCTTGCATGTTCCATTGAAATGGCTCCATCCCATTGGTGGAAGGTACATACTTGGGATACGATGTAGGCAAGAATCTATGGTTGTTGGGATATATCACCTTGTTTAGGAGCATGGGCCTCTCTGTCACCAATGATGGACCACAAATTGGACATGCTATATGCCCGGATATGGATAAACCTGCAACATACATACAAACAAGAAGGATGAGCACATTTTTCAATACATTTTGATATATACATAGCATTCAAAGAAAAGATATGAGTATACCAGAGATCTCTCCAAAGCCTAGAAAGTCATGCATCGTCCACAAGAGGATGCCCTTCACCAAAGCATGTCGATCTCAAAGGGGCCTAGAAACATCCATTACCTTGATGCCTCTCCACAACTCCTGGAGCTCCTTCACAAGAGGCTTTAGGTAAACATCCATGTGTTTAAACTTATGCTTTCCTGGGATGAGAAGAGAGAGAAAGATGTTGCCTTTTTTTGTTGTCTCTCATGGTGGAATGTTGTAGTTCACAACTACAACTGGCCAAGTACTCCAAGTAGTGGAACGTTCGCTGAAGGGGTTCACTTCACCAGTAGCCAAACCAAGCCTCAAGTGTCGAGGCTCCACCCTAAACTCTGGCCATGTATTTTCAATGTGACTCCATGCCGGTGTATCCGTTGGCACTGTCATGACTCCATCTGTACTACGATTTGATGCATGCCAAGTGACTAGTGTGCTACTCCCTTTGCTTCTAAACATATGTTGGACATGAGGGATAAGTGGAAAATGCCTCAACACCTTGCAAGGCACTGTGGTGGTTTGCATGCCATCTTTATACCTCTTCTCTCCACATTTGGGACATGTATCTGCATAGGCATGCTCACCACGAAATAGCATACAATCATTGACACATGCATGTATGTGCACATAGTCCATCCCTAAGCTCATCACAATACCTCGAGCACTTCGATGTCTATTGGGCAATTGATTACCTACCGGTAACAACTTCCCCAGCAATCTAAAACATACCAAAAAATCATGAAAAAAAATAATATTAGAAAATAAGTATAATACATGATGTTAACGATATTAAAAAATATAAAGATACTTACCTAAGAAGTGCATTGACACTTGCACTACTCCATCCAAACATCGCCTGAAGATTCAAGATCTCGAGAGAAGCTCGCAAAATAGAGTAAGTACTTCCCTCATACACCGGTTTGTGGGCTACTTCAAGTAAGGACTCCTCTGAAGATTGCCTGACCTCCTTGCATGTGCAATCATCATCACAATCATTATTAGCTTCATTGAGGAGTAAATCTTTCACCATTTCATGTAAAATGGTATCCTCAACTCTCACATGGGGTAGTGTATTGGCGGATACACATGCACCTTCATCATGAACTCCTCTTGATGTGCCGACCTCAGGGGGAGGGAGGGTTGAAACTCTTGTGACAGCCTCTTGACGTATCCTCTCCTCCCTTCTCCTTTGTGCTCTGCCACCAATGACACTCCAATGTGGAGCAATGTCAATCTCCGCCGTCGTTCGTGGATCCATCGTCTCTTCTCGTGTATGCTTCCGTGGATCCTCCCATAAGCCCCAATCTTCAACATGCACCAAGAATACGTATCGAAGACATGCAATGCCCCTTTTACACCTTATGCAAGAGCATGGCAAGTGATCGGCCAACCATCGAGTGCGTTCCGGGCGCCCGCAGCCCCTCATTGTCCCATTCGTTCTACACACATGAACAAGGATTTATGATAATTTTTGAAATACTTGTGACAAAAAAAAATCATGATTTTACAAAAGTAAATGTGCATTCTTATATTGAATTTATAAAAATTATTTGATTCTCCTCATCCTAATTCTATGCTGACAAAGTGTACATTCCTATGACCTAGTAGGTACCTTTGTAAGCAAGAATCTAGCATGTCATGTACACACATGACAAAAAGATAGATGCCAAGAAGAAAATCCAGGCACGCCATGGCTTTTGCACAGAGCGGCAATAAGCGCGGTACCTGACACGATAATATCCGCGGTAAAATTAATTTTAAATTTTTTTATATAATTAGAGGGGCAGAGGCGGGCGATGCCCGTTTGTCCCTCTTTTTGAAGAAAACAGTCTACCTGCAGCAGCAGCGCGGAGCTTCTTGCTTCCTCACCATAGCCATATCCCTCTCTCTCTCTCTCTCTCTCATACTCTCTCTTCTCCTCCACACCCTCGACATCAAGCGCCATCTTCCCGTCTTCAAGAAGCGATGTAAGTGCTTCTCTCTCTCCCTCTATGCACACACACACACAGGAACACACCCACACACCCACATGCACCTGCACATGCACACACATACACACACACATGCACACACACACATATGCACACATACACATGCACATGCACACACACACACACACACACACACACACACACACACACACACACAAGCATCATACACACATATGCACACACCTAATGTGCATTTTGCATGCACACACACGTGCATGCGTTGATGTGCATGTTGCATATACACACACACACATTGCAAACACACATACACACACATTAATGTGCACATTGGAGTGCCTCAAGCATTCCAATGTGCACTCTAAAATGCACATTGCACATTGGAATGCAAGAAGCATTCCAATGTGCACATCTAACACGTTGGAATGCAATAAGCATTCCAATGTGCACATTAGATGTGCACATTGGAATGCTTCTTGCATTCCAATGTGCCTTTTTTTTTTCTCCCTCTTTTAATGTGCACATTAGAGTGCACATTGGAATGCTTCAAGCATTCCAATGTGCACTCTAAAATGCACATTGCACATTGGAATGCAAGAAGCATTCCAATGTGCACATCTAACACATTGGAATGCAATAAGCATTCCAATGTGCACATTAGATGTGCACATTGAAATGCTTATTGCATTTCAATGTGCTTTTTTTTTTCTCTCTTTCAATGTGTACATTAGAGTGCACATTGAAATGCTTATTGCATTCCAATGTGCACATTGAACATTGGAATGAATTCTCCTCCTTCAATGTGCACTCCAATGTGCATATTGATCTCTCTCTCTCCCCTCAATGTGCACTCCTTTGTGCACATTGAGTGTGTATGTGCACATCAATGTGCACATACACACTCATTGGAATGAATTCTCCTCCTTCAATGTGCACTCCAATGTGCATATTGATCTCTCTCTCTCCCCTCAATGTGCACTCCTTTGTGCACATTGAGTGTGTATGTGCACATCAATGTGCACATACACACTCACACTCTCTCTCTCTCTCCTCCCTCAATGTGCACTCCAATGTGCACATTGCCTCTCTCCACCCTTCAATGTGCACTCTTTTGTGTACATTGAGTGTGTATGTGCACATCAATGTGCACATACACACTCACCCTCTCTCTCTCCTCCCTCAATGTGCACTCTAATGTGCACATTGCCTCTTTCTCTTCCCTTCAAAGTGCACATTGAGTGTGTATGTGCACATCAATGTGCACATACACTCTCACCCTCTCTCTCTCCCCCCTCAATGTGCACATTGAGTTTGTACCCTCCCTTCAATGTGCACTCCTTTGTGCACATTGAGTCTGTATGTGCACATCAATGTGCACATACACACTCACCCTCTCTCTCTCCTCCCTCAATGTGCACTCCAATGTGCACATTGAGTGTGTACCCTCCCTTTAATGTGCACTCCTTTGTGCACATTGAGTGTATATGTGCACATCAATGTGCACATACACACTCACCCTCTCTCTCTTCTCTCTCAAGAAGGGTGAGAGCGCTTACCTCCATATGTGAGATCGAATAGAAGAGGCACCAATAGAAGAAGCACCAATAGACTCCACTTAGGCACTCCACTTAGGCTCCAGTTGAGATGAGAGAAGTAGAGAGATTAGAGAGCTTAGATGAGAGAAGTTGAGAGCTTAGATGAGACATATAGAGAGCCTAGATGAGAGATGCAGAGAGCTTAAGTGAAGGCATGCCTCTCTTTTATAGAAGAGAGGCACCCACATAGGATCCCCTTTAGACATAGGATTCCCCTCTTCACATAGGATTCCCCCTCACATATGATTCTCCACCTCACATAGGATTCTCCCACCTAGGATTTTTTTCTCACATAGGATTTGACACACCTAAGATTCACACACATATACACGGTTTATATTTATAAAAAATAAATTTTTTATATTTATAAAAAAAATAGATATTTATATTGAATGTGTATGTGCACATTAATGTGCACATATATACACACACACACACACTCTCTTCCCTTCTCAATGTGCACTCTCCCTCTCTCCTTCCCATATGTGCACATATACACACACACACACACTCTCTTCCCTTCTCAATGTGCACTCTCCCTCTCTCCTTCTCAACGTGTAGAGATATATATAAAGAGAGAGATTTAGAGAGGAATAAGAGATGAGATAGAGATAGATCTAGAGAGTTAAAGAGAGATATATATAGAGAGATATTTAGAGAGGAATAAGAGAGTTGGGAGATATTTACATATAAAGAAGAAATTAGAAGGAGATTGTTCTAGATAGGGTCAAAGAGCGATGCAATGAAGGTAGAAGAGAAGAAACATGAGGTAGCAAAAAAAAAGCGAGAGAAAAGCGACATTAAAAACTTGTAGAAACATTACAGGTGTCATCCGATTCAGTATCCTCGAGGTTTGGAAGCATTGCAAAAGCCCAAGCTAGGTCAAAAGCCAAGATCAAGTTTTGATGTATACAAGTTTGCAGAATATTATCGAGATCAAGTTTCTACAAGTATTTAATGTCGCTTTCTTCTCGCTTCTTTTCTTTCACCTCATGTTTCTTCTGTTTTACCTCCTTTGCTCCCTCTTCATTCTTCACACACACTCTCTCTCTTCCCTTCTCAATGTGCACTCTCCCTCTCTCCTTCCCATCTCAGTGCCTTAGATGGCACATTGATCTCTCTCTTCCCCCCTTCAATGTGCACTTGGATGTGCACATTGAGTGTGTATGTACACATTAATGTGCATATATATACACACTCTTTTTCTTTCATTTTCAATGTGCACCCCCATGTGCACATTTTCTCTCTCCCCCTTCTTAATGTGCATATTTTCTCTCTTCTTTTTCTCTCTCTGTCTCTCTCTCTCTCTCACTCCCTTTAATATGCTCTAATTAGACGCTAGTTAAAAATTATATTGAGAGAGAGAGAGAGTATATTATTAAAATATTTATTTTGCTCTTGCAGATTATGGCATCATCTTCCTCGAACCGCTTTCATAGTATAGGCGATTATATAAATGATGGGCTATCATATGCGGAAGCTCAGGCCGCATATGATGCCCAGTTCAAAGAGTCAGAATCTAGTCTCTTAGGCGTAGCTAGCCCAAGTGATATCCAGGCCACTTTGCGGGCACTTGCAGAGTAAGAGCAGCTTATGGCCTCGCTGTACGCTCGAACAGCTCAGTGCTTATGGCATTTACTCTATGCCTCCATATACTTCTACATATGGGGGCATGCCACTAGTCCAGAGTGTGCCACCTACGGCACCATCTTCTACACTTCCCTCTTACCGACCCTCTCCGTTGCCATCATAGGCTCCCTCCCCATTTCCCTCGCATCGGCCCTCTCCATTACCTTCACAGCCCTCTCTGTTACCTTCACAGGCTCCCTCTCCACTTCCCTCACATCGACCTTCTCCTGCACATGGAGGCTCCTCAGAGGGTTGTCGTCGATCTTCTGGTAGCGGTAGATGCTCACGTTGCTCCAGTGGATCATGTTGCTTTGGTGGAGGAGATGTTGACTCTCCTCCTGTTTCACCACTTCCCACTCCTGTAGAGGATGAGGACACAGATAGACCGACGCCCTATATTACCATACCCACCGAGGTGGAGATGTGAATCTTGGTACTGCTGCTGGTAGGAGTTTACGGACTCACTTAAACAATCTGATACATTCGACGTATCAGAATTGTTTTATAAAATTTTGGGATCAAGATGTGAGTCTCCTAAACTACATAGAAACTTGTACGCACATCCGGTATCCAAATCCACCAGAACACCAGTTTTCATGGGAATGGCTTGAAGAGCATGTAAAGCTCTTCCTAAAAAACAAAAAGTCTAGTATCCGATGGGCAGCAGGCAAGTAAGTGGCAGAATGCAGAGTGGGATTATGCCATAGCCAAAAAGGTGGAGAGCACAGCTGGTGGCTGAGCAGCAGCGAGACGCCAGAGGTGCCTACACACTACGGGTCTAGAGGAAAGGCTGCTTGGAAAGATAAAATTGTAAGTTTTTTTAATAATTTTAAATATAAACCATCAAACCCCTACCACTAAGTATCGTATTCTAAATATCTTTTAATTGATTTAGGCACACATTACTGGTTGGCGGCCGACACGAGAGATAGTGAAGTATTGAGAGGCTCACACAGAGTATGAAACATGGCTATGGCTCCTTGAAAATCGTAACATAACTCAAGATGAGTTCAATAAGGCAATTGGGACTCTTCAACAGGTAAGTAATATATTTGATTTAAAGTTTAATATTTTTTAATTTAATGATCAAATAGTTACTAATATTCTATGTGTTTTTTCAGAGCCAAAGAGGTGAAGGTGGTGAATGGCGTCCCGCTAGCGATGATGATGAAGAAGATAATGACTAGTTTTAATTATATTTTGTAAATCCCCCTATGTATATAAGCTCGTCTTTATTTTGGGCTTCTTTTGTAAAACTCTTCATGAATAATAAAAAAATAAATTTTGAAATTGTTATCTTTGAGGTGTTTGATTTTAATTATATTTAAAATTTATTTATTAAACAAAAAGGGATGACCATCTGGATGGGTCTTTTTAGGACCCAATCCAAATGGTCATCCCTTTTTTTTTGAAAAAACCAGTTAGTGGTAATAAGCACAGATATTATCGCGGTAATAGTCCCGACAACAAGCACGGTAATAGAGGCGCGATATACCCGCGAGTATTACTGCGCCTATTGCTCCTGGACCATTGCTACGCCTATTGCCGGTAATATTGCCGAACTGGTGCCTAATGCTAAGTCCCACTACCCTCTGTATTTACACGATTATATTCGCGGTGGTAAACAATGCCTTCTATTATAATTAGACAAGTATGTATATATGTATGTATTTCACAAATATATGGATTTTAACTCACTTATATATTATGTTTGTTTTCTCTTTCTCTATATCTCTCATCATCTCTCTCTCTTTCACATAAACATTTAAATTTTTAATCAATTATAATATATATGTGTGTATGTGTAAATGTGTGTATATATGTATAGATCTTAAGGAGATTGGACATATTCTAATTATATACCATTTAAATTTTTAATCAATTATAATATATATGTGTGTATGTGTAAATGTGTGTATATATGTATAGATCTTAAGGAGATTGGACATATTCTAATTATATACCACACAATCAAATTCTAAGGAGATATGTTCAATATTGAGAGAATTCCTATGGATTCAATGACAATGACCACATGACAAATATAAAAAAAGTAACAAAAATAGAAGCATAATTATAAGACAATCACAAACACAAATACAAATGGATATCAATTTTTGTCTTACAAGAGGTCTCTACAAGCATTAGTATACATATCTAAGCCCATGGTGGCTAGATCGATAAATAAACTCATTTATTCTTCATTTGAAGCATCTTCTATCGAGTTGTTGTCATCTTTTCCATCTCCATCTTTCCCACTATGGTGCGTATTGGAGAGAAGTTGCATTTCTTCAACCTCAATAGTATCCTCCTCTGCATCTTCATGGCGTGCTATATTAGGGTCAATAACATGCTCTACATCTGTCTCTACAAACATAGATCCGTGATGTGACTAACATCACATACCATAGCCTTTTTTGATGTAGGGAAGGCACATAGAAGACCTATCAATAAAAAAATTCAAAAAAAGTAGGTTAAGCAATGACCACTTGAATTCTATATATTTAATTATAAGTTCTTGCATGTCTTTACATGCTCACAACTAGTAGGGTGCACCACACCAAGATATAGGTTTTCCATGATGAAACTTGGCGGAATCCATCATATGTAGACCACTCTCATGTTTCATCACTGCACTCGCAAACCATCGACACTCAAAGAGAAAGGAGTGAAATGTTCTGAAATCTACTTTGATTATTCTTTCTATGGTTCCACAATACCTCATATCTTTGCTTGTAATATCGAAGTTGCCCATGACTCCATTATTGCTAGTGGTTTTGCTCCTATCCACCCTTCGGGTACGAAAATGATGCCCTTGAGACCACATAGAGTTGAAAGTAAGGCTCTGCAAAATCAATAGATTTTAATTGCATATACTCAAACACATATACAGAAAGATATATACACAAACAAATCCACATATGGACTATTTTTTCATTACCTTTGGCATGCAACATCTTGCATACTCCCATTCCCTAGGGCTGATTTGCTCTCCTTGTGCCTTAGCTTTGGTCATCATAGCATGTATCCATTCCACATCAATGAGAGCGACAAATTTCGCAAGCTCTTTAGGAAATGGAGATGCTCTCCTTTCTCCATGTGCCCTCTTCCATGCATCTCTCTCTCTATGACTTGTTGCACGTGCCTCCACGAACATATTTACGCATTTTGTCATCACGGGAGCATTGAGTAGAGTGTAATTATTAACCATAGCTAAAAAATCTCTATCCATAATGAGAAAGGTCCCTTTTCCACTAGGAATGTTGGAGTGCATCTTCGGGTCCTCCTGTTTGATCCATAGATGAAGACAATGATGGATCAATGGTGGGATGTATCAATGGTGGAGAGATATTGAGAGACATAGACAAAAGACTCTTGTACTATCCATCCTTTTGCCATACTTTCCACCTAGAGTACATAACACCACAAATGGCAATCTCATCAACTAAATGGAGTAGTATGTGCACTTGACTAATAAGAATGGATCATGAAAAAGCATCCTTGAGAGCACAAACGGCCTCCATTGCAAGAAGGCAAGCTACAGGGATGGATGAGATTTCTATCTCTTTAAAGCTGACAAATCTACAAGTACTAGAAGTATTTAGCCACGTGATTGAGAGAGAGAGAGAATCTAATAATGGAAGAAGAGTTATTGTACATTACCTCACCACCTCTTCAACCTTGAAGATTGCTCTTTTCACCTTTGCGTCTCCATATCCACTTATGCCTTTTGGAATGACAAACTATAAAACAAGAGCATACGTGTGATTATTGCATTAAGGACATAAGTACATGTAAATAAAGACATAAATATTAGTGTTTAATCTGAAGCATCCTATGCCAATTATAACTCTTGAGTCCACAGAGTTGAGCAGAGCCTCCCTTCTTGCTTTTTATGAATGTACCCTTGAGGGACTACATCTAGCCAGTGGGAGTGCGGATGGAGGTAATGACTTGCCTCATTTTCTCTTGCTCTACTTTGGACATAATCCAACGTGCCTTGAGAAGGATAATCTTTCCACGAGATCCTATGCAAGGTGCAGTCGAGGTAGGGAGACACCGAAGGGCTTGCATGTCTTCCCTAGCACCAAGTGAATCCCTCTTACCCGTTACATGATCCCATATGGCTTGTTCCACATTTTTGAACATGTTCATGGGATCCAAAAGATGTTGGATCTTCAATTTTGACCAATAGGGGAGGCTAAACAAGATCGAATGTCATGACATACCTCTCAATTGTCCATTAGTAGGAGGAGGGGATTCCACATGATGCTCCTCCCAATCTTGCACGTTCCATTGGAATGTCACCATCGCATTGGTAGAAGGTACATGCTTGGGATGCGATGTAGGTAAGAACCGATGGTTATTAGGATATATCACCTTGTTTAGGAGCACGGGCCTCTCTGTCACCAATGATGGGGACCACAAATTGGACATGCACTATTTGGAGGTGGATAAACCTAAAGCATAGGTACAAATAAGAAGGGTGATCACATTTTTCAATACACTTTGATATATACATAACACTCAAAGATAGGATATGGGCATACCAGAAATCTCTCTAAATCTTGAAAAGTCATGCATCCTCCACAAGAGGATGCCCTTCACCAAAAATTGTGGAGGATGCCCTTCACCAAAACATGTCAATCTCGAGAGGGCCTAGAAACATCCATCACCTTGATGCCTCTCCACAACTCCTGGAGATCCTCAATAAGAGGCTCTAGGTAAACATCGATGTTTTTAACCTTATGCTTGCCTAGGATGAGAAGAGAGAGAAAGATGTTGCCTTTTTTGGTTGTCTCCCATGGTGGAATGTTGTAGTTTTTTTGCAAGCACAACCGACCAAGTATTCCAAGTAGTGGAGCGTTCGTCGAAGAGATTCAGTCCATCAGTAGAGCCAAGCCAAGCCTCAAGTATCGAGGCTTCACCCTAAACTCCGGCCATGTATCTTCAATGTGACCCCATGCCGGTGTATCGGTTGGTACTCTCATGACTCCATCCGTACTATGGTTTGATGCATGCCATGCGACTAGCGTGTTGCTCCTTTTTTTCTTAAACATATGCTGGATATGAGGGATAAGTGAAAAATGTCTCAAAATCTTGTGAGGCACTATGGTGGTTTGCATGCCATCTTTGCATGCCATCTTTATACCTGTTCTCACCACATTTGGGACATGTATTTGCATAAGCATGCTCATCACCCACTTAAAAGAGCACACAATCATTGACACATGCATGTATGTATGCATAGTCAATCCTCAAACTTGTCACAATACCTCAAGCACTTCGATGGCTATCGATGGATAGTTGATTATCTACCGGTAGCAACTTTCCTAGCAATCTAAAACACCAAAAAATCATTAAAAAGTAATATTAGAAAATAAGTATAATACGTAGTGTTAACGACATTAAAATATATATGCATACTTACCTAAGAATTGCATCAACACTTACACTACTCCACCCAAACATTGCCTGAAGATTCAAGATCTCGAGGAAGGCTTGCAAAATAGAGTAAGTACTTCCCTCATACATTGGTTTAAGCAAGGACTCTTCTGAAGAGTGTCTAGTGTCCTCGCACGTGCAATCATCCTCACAATCATTATTGGCATTATTAAGGAGTAAATTCTCTATCATTTCATGCAATATGGTGTCCTCAACCCTCACATGGGGTAGAACATCGATGGATGCACCTCCATCATGAACCCCTTTTGATGTGCCGATCTTGGGGGGTTGAAACCCCTGTGACGGCCTCTTGCCATAGCCACTCCTTCCTTCTTCTCTATGCTCCACCACCAATGATGCTCCAGTGTGGAGCAATGTCAATCTCCGCCAACGTCTGTAGGTCCATCGTCTCTTCTCGTGCATGCTTCCATGAATCCTCCCATAAGCCCCAATCTTCAGACACACACATCGAAGACGTGTGATGCCCCTTTTACACTTTGTGCAAGAGATTGGCAAGTGACCATCAGTGGCATTTTGGGCCCACCCACGGCTCCTTATCGTCCCATTCATTCTACACATATGAACAAGGGTTAGAATAATTTTTGAAATACATGTGACAAAAAATAACACTAACACCTTAATTTTACAAAAAAATGGTCATCTCAATTTTTAATTTATAATTATTATTTGATTCCTAAAAATAAGTGAAAAACTTCAAAGAATCTCATCACCCTAAGTTTATGCTTACAAAGTGTACATAGAATATTACAATTCTATGTTTTATGTACATTTTGTAAGCATGAATAATGCATGGCATGTCCACACATGCTAAAACTAGATATGCAAAGAGCAAAATCTGGGCACACAATGAGCAATGTATAGAGCGGCAATATACGCGGCAATATCCATAGTAAATATGCGATAATTTTTGCGATAACATCAAATTCAAAATTTTTTATATAAGAAGAGGAGCAGAAGCGGGTGACCACATTTTGTCCCTCTTCTTGAAAGTTTTGGCAAAGCAGTAACTCGCAAAGGAGGAGAACACATCTTTTTCCACTATTACCGTGCATATTGCTTCAGCTAGTCGAGTACCGTGCCTATTACCGCATAGGTACCTAATGCCCAATCCCACACTCCTGTATCCCTGGGTGTCTATATTCACGATAAATGAGGCCTTCTACTATACTGTGTGCATGTGTATTTGTGTGTGTATATGTGTCTATGTGTGTGCATAGAAGGGAGGGAGAGCACTTACATTCCTTATTGGAGAGGAGGGATGGTGCTTGATGATGAGGGTGTGGAGAGAGAGAGAGAGAGAGAGGGGAGAGTGTGAAAGGAGTTACAAAAAAATACGCACATGATCCTAATGATCATCCTTTTCATCATCGCTACCAACCAGATGCCAATAGTCACCACCTTCACCTCTCTGGCTTTGCAAAAAACAAATAGTATATTAGTAATTATTTGATTGTTAAATAAAAAATATTAAACTTCTAATCAAATTTGTTACGTATCTACTGAAGAATTCCAATTGCTATGTCGAACTCCTCTTGAGTTATATTATGATTTTCAAGGAGCCATAACCATGTTTCGTGCTTCGTGTGGGTCTCTCGATACTTCATCATCTCTCGGGTCAATCACCAACCGGTAATGTGTACCTAAATCAATAAAAAAGTGTTTAGGCTAGGATACTTAGAGTTTAGCATTTGATGAATATACGAATTTGTCTTTCTAAGCAGCCTTCCTTGCAAATCCATAGTGCATCGGCACCTGTCAAGATTTGGGATCCCTTTGCTGCTCATGTATCGCGGTATCGCACGACCACCGGCTGCACTCTCCACCTTTTTCGCTATAGCGTGATCCCACTCTATATCATGCACGTTTTTCGGACGATAATTTCTATATGAGTCTTCGACCTGCTTGCTTGTAGTCTGTCGTTGCATACTGGACTTCTCATTTTTTAGAAGGATCTTTACATGCTCTTCAAGCCATTGCCGTGAAAATTGATGATCCGATGGATTTGGATACCGGATGTGCAAGCAAGTTTCGATGTAATTCATAATGAGGCTTACATCTTAATCGTGAAATTTTATAAAATAATTCTGATACATCAAATGTATCAGATTATTTAAGTGTGTGTGAAATCTCCTACCAGCAACAGTACTGAGATCCACCTCCACACCTCGGTGGGTATGATAATATAGACCCTACCCGTCAGGCATCAATCTATTTGTGTCCTCATCCTCTGCAAGAGTGAGAAGTGGTGAAACAAGAGGAGAGGCAATATCCCCTCCACCAAAGCAGCAATATCCACTAGAGCTGCGCAACCGTCTACCACTGCCTGAAGATCGACAGCGACCCTCTGAAGAGTTTCCACGTGCACGAGAAGGTCGATGCGAGGAAAGTGGAGAGGGAGCCTGTAAGGGCAACAGAGAGATCCGATAAAAAAGAAACGAAGAGGAACCATGTATCGGCAACGGAGAGAGTGGGTAGGAGGGGACAGTAGAAGGCGGTGCCGTAGGCGACACACTCTGAACCAATGGCGTTCCCCCATATAGAGAGGTATATGGAGGTGTGGAATAAATTCTATAGCCACTGAGCTATTCGGGCATATATCGCCCAAATAGGAAGGCCGTAAGCCACTCGAACTCAACCCGTACACGCAAAGCAGCCTGGATATCAACTGAACTGGCCATGCTTAGTAGCTCAATCTCGACTAGGAGAACTAGGCATATATGTGGCCTGAGCCCCCCCATATGATAACCCATCGGCTACAAAATAAATAATACTATGAAAATGATTCAAAGAAGATGAAGACATAATCTGAAATATCAATCTAATTTCTAAAACAAGAGCTTAACTAGTACTCCAATGTGCAGATTGAAATGCACATTGAAGATGGAGAGTGAGAGGAAGAGAAGAACAAGTAGATGATGCAATGTACAATGTACACTTTGGAGAGCACATTGGAATGCACTAAACATTCTAATGTGCACTCCAAGATGCACATTGGAGTGCACATTGAGAGGGCCTAACTAGCATTCACTCCATCAGTAGAGCCAAGCCAAGCCTCAAGTATCGAGGCTTCACCCTAAACTCCGACCATGTATCTTCAATGTGACCCCATGCCGGTGTATCGGTTGGTACTCTCATGACTCCATCCGTACTATGGTTTGATGCATGCCATGCGACTAGCGTGTTGCTCCTTTTTTTCTTAAACATATGCTAGTAAACATACGCTAGATATGAGGGATAAGTGAAAAATGTCTCAAAATCTTTCGAGGCACTATGATGGTTTGCATGCCATCTTTATACCTGTTCTCACCACATTTGGGACATGTATTTGCATAGGCATGCTCATCACCCACTCAAAAGACCACACAATCATTGACACATGCATGCATGTATGCATAGTCAATCCTCAAACTTGTCACAATACCTCAAGCACTTCGATGGCTATCGACGGATAGTTGATTATCTACCGGTAGCAACTTTCCTAGCAATCTAAAACACCAAAAAATCATTAAAAAGTAATATTAGAAAATAAGTATAATACGTAGTGTTAACGACATTAAAATATATATGCATACTTACCTAAGAATTGCATCAACACTTACACTACTCCACCCAAACATTGCCTGAAGATTCAAGATCTCGAGGAAGGCTTGCAAAATAGAGTAAGTACTTCCCTCATACATTGGTTTAAGCAGGGACTCTTCTGAAGAGTGTCTAGTCTCCTCGCACGTGCAATCATCCTCACAATCATTATTGGCATTATTAAGGAGTAAATTCTCTATCATTTCATGCAAAATGGTGTCCTCAACCCTCACATGGGGTAGAACATCGATGGATGCACCTCCATCATGAACCCCTTTTGATGTGCCGATCTTGGGGGGTTGAAACCCCTGTGACGGCCTCTTGCCATAGCCACTCCTTCCTTCTTCTCTATGCTCCACCACCAATGATGCTCCAGTGTGGAGCAATGTCAATCTCCGCCAACGTCTGTAGGTCCATCGTCTCTTCTCGTGCATGCTTCCATGAATCCTCCCATAAGCCCCAATCTTCAGACACACACATCGAAGACGTGTGATGCCCCTTTTACACTTTGTGCAAGAGATTGGCAAGTGACCATCAGTGGCATTTTGGGCCCACCCACGGCTCCTTATCGTCCCATTCATTCTACACATATGAACAAGGGTTAGAATAATTTTTGAAATACATGTGACAAAAAATAACACTAACACCTTAATTTTACAAAAAAATGGTCATCTCAATTTTTAATTTATAATTATTATTTGATTCCTAAAAATAAGTGAAAAACTTCAAAGAATCTCATCACCCTAAGTTTATGCTTACAAAGTGTACATAGAATATTACAATTCTATGTTTTATGTACATTTTGTAAGCATGAATAATGCATGGCATGTCCACACATGCTAAAACTAGATATGCAAAGAGCAAAATCTGGGCACACAATGAGCAATGTATAGAGCGGCAATATACGCGGCAATATCCATAGTAAATATGCGATAATTTTTGCGATAACATCAAATTCAAAATTTTTTATATAAGAAGAGGAGCAGAAGCGGGTGACCACATTTTGTCCCTCTTCTTGAAAGTTTTGGCAAAGCAGTAACTCGCAAAGGAGGAGAACACATCTTTTTCCACTATTACCGTGCATATTGCTTCAGCTAGTCGAGTACCGTGCCTATTACCGCATAGGTACCTAATGCCCAATCCCACACTCCTGTATCCCTGGGTGTCTATATTCACGATAAATGAGGCCTTCTACTATACTGTGTGCATGTGTATTTGTGTGTGTATATGTGTCTATGTGTGTGCATAGAAGGGAGGGAGAGCACTTATGAACAAGGGTTAGAATAATTTTTGAAATACATGTGACAAAAAATAACACTAACACCTTAATTTTACAAAAAAATGGTCATCTCAATTTTTAATTTATAATTATTATTTGATTCCTAAAAATAAGTGAAAAACTTCAAAGAATCTCATCACCCTAAGTTTATGCTTACAAAGTGTACATAGAATATTACAATTCTATGTTTTATGTACATTTTGTAAGCATGAATAATGCATGGCATGTCCACACATGCTAAAACTAGATATGCAAAGAGCAAAATCCGGGCACACAATGAGCAATGTATAGAGCGGCAATATACGCAGCAATATCCATAGTAAATATGCGATAATTTTTGCGATAACATCAAATTCAAAATTTTTTATATAAGAAGAGGAGCAGAAGCGGGTGACCACATTTTGTCCCTCTTCTTGAAAGTTTTGGCAAAGCAGTAACCCGCAAAGGAGGAGAACACATCTTTTTCCACTATTACCGCGCATATTGCTTCAGCTAGTCGAGTACCGTGCCTATTACTGCATAGGTACCTAATGCCCAATCCCACACTCCTGTATCCCTGGGTGTCTATATTCACGATAAATGAGGCCTTCTACTATACTGTGTGCATGTGTATTTGTGTGTGTATATGTGTGTGTGCAAATGCATATGTGTGTGTGTGCATAGAAGGGAGGGAGAGCACTTACATTCCTTATTGGAGAGGAGGGATGGTGCTTGATGATGAGGGTGTGGAGAGAGAGAGAGAGAGAGAGGGGAGAGTGTGAAAGGAGTTACAAAAAAATACGCACATGGTCCTAATGATCATCCTTTTCATCATCGCTACCAACCAGATGCCAATAGTCACCACCTTCACCTCTCCGGCTTTGCAAAAAACAAATAGTATATTAGTAATTATTTGATTGTTAAATAAAAAATATTAAACTTCTAATCAAATTTGTTACGTATCTACTGAAGAATTCCAATTGCTATGTCGAACTCCTCTTGAGTTATATTATGATTTTCAAGGAGCCATAACCATGTTTCGTGCTTCGTGTGGGTCTCTCGATACTTCATCATCTCTCGGGTCAATCACCAACCGGTAATGTGTACCTAAATCAATAAAAAAGTGTTTAGGCTAGGATACTTAGAGTTTAGCATTTGATGAATATACGAATTTGTCTTTCTAAGCGGCCTTTCTTGCAAATCCATAGTGCATCGGCACCTGTCAAGATTTGGGATCCCTTTGCTGCTCATGTATCGCGGTATTGCACGACCACCGGCTGCACTCTCCACCTTTTTCGCTATAGCGTGATCCCACTCTATATCATGCACGTTTTTCGGATGGTAATTTCTATCTGAGTCTTCGACCTGCTTGCTTGTAGTCTGTCGTTGCATACTGGACTTCTCATTTTTTAGAAGGATCTTTACATGCTCTTCAAGCCATTGCCGTGAAAATTGATGATCCGATGGATTTGGATACCGGATGTGCAAGCAAGTTTCGATGTAATTCATAATGAGGCTTACATCTTAATCGTGAAATTTTATAAAATAATTTTGATACATCAAATGTATCAGATTATTTAAGTGTGTGCGAAATCTGCTACCAGCAGCAGTACTGAGATCCACCTCCACACCTCGGTGGGTATGATAATATAGACCCTACCCGTCAGGCATCAATCTATCTGTGTCCTCATCCTCTGCAAGAGTGAGAAGTGGTGAAACAAGAGGAGAGGCAATATCCCCTCCACCAAAGCAGCAATATCCACTAGAGCTGCGCAACTGTCTACCACTGCCTGAAGATCGACAGCGACCCTCTGAAGAGTTTCCACGTGCATGAGAAGGTCGATGCGAGGAAAGTGGAGAGGGAGCCTGTAAGGGCAACAGAGAGATCCGATACAAAAGAAACGAAGAGGAACCATGTATCGGCAACGGAGAGAGTGGGTAGGAGGGGACTGTAGAAGGCGGTGCCGTAGGCGACACACTCTGAACCAATGGTGTTCCCCCATATAGAGAGGTATATGGAGGTGTGGAATAAATTCTATAGCCACTGAGCTATTCGGGCATATATCGCCCAAATGGGAAGGCCGTAAGCCACTCGAACTCAACCCGTACACGCAAAGCAGCCTGGATATCAACTGAACTGGCCATGCTTAGTAGCTCAATCTCGACTAGGAGAACTAGGCATATATGTGGCCTGAGCCCCCCCATATGATAACCCATCGGCTACAAAATAAATAATACTATGAAAACGATTCAAAGAAGATGAAGACATAATCTGAAATATCAATCTAATTTCTAAAACAAGAGCTTAACTAGTACTCCAATGTGCAGATTGAAATGCACATTGAAGATGGAGAGTGAGAGGAAGAGAAGAACAAGTAGATGATGCAATGTACAATGTACACTTTGGAGAGCACATTGGAATGCACTAAACATTCTAATGTGCACTCCAAGATGCACATTGGAGTGCACATTGAGAGGGCCTAACTAGCATTTCAATGTGCACTTTGGAATGCACGTTGAAGAGAGAAAAAAGAGGGGTTAAAGGAAAAAGCCTATTGGAATGCACTAAGTATTCCAATGTGCACTCCAAAGTGCACATTGAGAGGGATCAATGTGCATTTCAATGTGCACTTTGGAGTGCACATTGAAAAGAGGAAGAGAGAGGGGGGAGGAAAGAAGCACATTAGAATGCACTAAGCATTCCAAAGTGCACATTGGAGTGTACATTGAGAGGGATGAATGTACACTTTGGAGTGCACATATAAGAGAGAAAGATAGAGGGGGGAAAGGAAAGAAGCACATTGAAATGCACTAAGCATTTCAATGAGCACTCCAAAGTGCACATTGGAGTGCACATTGGAAGGGATCATTGTGCATTTCAATGTGTACTTTGGAGTGCACATTGAAGAGAGGAAGAGAGAGGGAAAGAGGGAAGCACATTGGAGGAGCCTATTTCAATATGAAGAGTTTATTTTATTTTTGTAAATTTGAAAAGTCTATCTTAACTTTTCATTAGTGAACCTATTTTTTAAATATGGAGCCTAGTGTATATGTGTGTAAACCTTCGGTGTGTGAAATTCTATGTGAGGAGGGAATCCTATGTCAAAGAGAAATCCTATGTGAGAGAATCCTAAGAGGAGGAGAATCCTATGTCTAAAGGGGATCTTATGCACGGGTGTCTCTCTTCTATAAAAGAGAGGCATAATTTTACTTAAGCTCTCTATATCTCTCACCTAAGCTCTCTAATCTCTCACTAATCTTTACTAATCTCTCTATTTTTCTCATCAAAGCTTTCTAATCTCCCACTAATTCTCAATCGGCATCATTGTTGCAATCATCTATTGGAGCCTAAGTGAAGTCTTTTAGAGGCGTCTTCAACTCCTTTCTACTTGGTCTCACATATGGAGGTAAGTGCTCTCACACTTCTTAGTATGAGAGAAAGAGAAAGAGGGGTCAATAGCTCAATGTGCACACCCAATGTGCACATTGAGTGTGTATGTACACGTTAATTTGCACATATACACTCAATGTGTCCATTGGAGTGCACATTGAGAGAGGGTTGAGAGGAGTAGAGGAAGGGGGAGAGGATTAATGTGCCCAATATGCACATTAATTGACAGAGAGAGACTGTTAAACACACTCAATGGGTACATTTGGTGTGTATGTGCACATACACACTCAATGCACACATTGGAGTGCACACTGAGAGAGAAAGGAAAGAAGAGAGAGTGGAAAAGGGGTCAAAGGCACAATGTGCACACCAGCCAATGGGCACATTGAATGTGTATGTGCACATACACACTCAATGTGCACATTGGAGTGCACATTGAGGGGTGGAGAGGAAAGGGGACAGGGATCAATGTGCCCAATGAGCACATTGATTGGGAGGGAAAGAGCGTTAAACACACTCAATGGGCACATTGGGTGTGTATGTGCACTCCAATGTGCACATGCACACCCAATATGCACATTGGAGTGCACATTGAGGTAGAGAAAGAGAGGAAGAGAGAAATTATTGTAATGCATATTGCACATTGGAATGCTTGATGCATTCCAATGTGTATGCATTCCAATGTGCACATTAAGTGCACATTGGAATGCGTCATGCATTTCAATGTGTAATCTGCATCTTGGAGTGCACATTGGAATGCATCATGCATTTCAATGTGTAATCTGCATCTTGGAGTGCACATTGGAGTGTAATCTGCATCTTGGAGTGCACATTGGAATGCATTAAGCATTCCAATGTGCACTGTAAGATGCACATTAATGAGTGTGTATGTGTGTGTGCAATGCATATGTGTGCATGCAAGATGCACATTAGGTGTATGCATGTGCACATTGGAATGCTTCAAGCATTCCAACGTGCACTATTAAGTGCACATTGGAATGTGTGATGCATTTGAATGTGCAATCCATGTGTGCATATGTGTGTGTGTGTGTGTGCAATGCATGTGTGTGTGCATGCAATATGCACATCAAGTGTGTGTATGTGTGTGTGCATGCAAAATGCACATTAGGTGTGTGTATGTGTGTATATGATGCATGTGTGTGTGCATATGCATGTGTGTTTGTGTGTGCATGTGTGTACATGTGCATGTGTATTTGTGTGTGCATGCATGTGTGTATGTGTATGTGTGTGTGTGTGTGCATAAAAGGCGGATCGAGCACTTACATTGCTTCTTGGAGCTTGGAGATGATGCTTTATGATGAGAGTGTGAAGGGAGGAGAAAGCGAGAGAGAGAGAGAAAGAGAGAGAGACAAGGAGAGAGAGAGAGAGAGAGAGAGAGAGAGAGAGAGAGAGAGAGAGAGAAAGGAGAGGGGAGTGTGGCTATGGAGGATGATGAATCTCCTTCTTCGTAGGCTGCTGCTATGCCAAAACTTAAAAGAAGAGGGACAAAAGGTGGTCATCCACCTTTGCCCCTCTTCTTATATAAAAGAATTTAAAATTCATTTTATCGTGGGTATTATGGTGAGTATTACCGCACAAATTATCGTGGATATTATTACACATATACCCATTCTATGCACGTACCCATATTTTGCTCTTGACAAATCTACTTTTGGTATGGCATACATGATTCTTGCTTACAAAGTGTACATAAGACATAATTCTAATATTCTATGTACACTAGGAGATTCTTTGAAGATCTCTATATATTTTTAGAAATCAAATATTAATTATAAACTAAATATTGAGATGACCATTTTCTTTGTAAAATCAAGGTATCAATGCTTTTTTCATCACATTTATTTCAGAAATTATTTTGACCCTTGTTCATGCATGCAAAATGAATGGGACGATGAGGCACCGTGGGCGGGCCTAGAATGCAACGTCCAAAACACAACTGATGGTTGGGCAATCGCTTGCCTTGCCCTTGCACGAGGTGCAAAAGAGGCATCGCACATTTTTGACCCGTGTATGTGGCACATGTGGAAGACTGGGGCTTATGGGAGGATCCACGAGACAATAGTATAGTAGAAGGCCTCATTTACCACGAATATAGATGCCCAAGTACACAGGAATTTGGGACTGGGCATGAGGCGCTTATGCAATAATAGGTGTGGTACTCGATTGAGAAGAATATGCACGGTAATAGTCATGGACATAACACGCCTGTATTATCACATATATACCCGCATCTATTACTACGATTATACCCGCTACTATTACCATCTACACGGCTTTTTTTAAAGAAATGGATGATCATCTGGATTGGGTCCTAGAAGGATCCATCCAGATGGTCATCCCTCTTTTAATTTATTAATAATATTACATTTTAAGTTTAATAAAAGCACATTATAGACACCAATTTCAATTTCATTATTCATGAAGAGGTTTACAAAAGAATCCCAAAAATAAAGGTGGGCTTATATGCATAGGGAGAGTTACAAATAAGCACATGACGCTAATCATTATCCTCCTCATCATCGCTACCAACCGTCGCCACCTTCACCTCTCTGGCTCTGCAAAAACAAATAGCATATTAGTAATTATTTGATCATTAAATAAAATTTATTAAACTTCTAATCAAATTTGTTATTTAATAGTTGAAGAGTTCTAATTGTCCTGTCGAACTCCTCTTGAGTTTATATGTTATGATTTTCGAGGAGCCACATTCATATTTTGTACTTCGTGTGGGACTCCCGATACTTCATTATCTCTCAGGTCAGCCACCAACCGGTAATGTGTGCCTAAATCAATAAATAAATATTTAGGATAGGATACTTAGAGTTTAGCATGTGATGAATATTCAAACAACTTATGAATTTGTCTTTCCAAGCAACCTTTTCTCTAGACCCATAGTACATCGGTGCCTATCAAGACCTGGTGTCCCTTTGTTGCTCATGTGTCGCATGACCACTAGCTACACTCTTCGCCTTCTTCGCTATGGTGTGATCTTACTCTACATCATTGACATTTCCCGGGTAGTAGTTTCTATCTGAGTCTCCGACCTGACCTGCTTGCCTGTCGTTGCCACTCACACTTGACTTCTTAACACCTATTTCATTAATTTTGGACTCTTGCACTGTCCAAATTCATTTTGTGAGATAATTCTGGATAAAACATTTCAAAAAAAGAGGCTGTTATAAAACAAAACATTGAGTCAAAAAGGAAGATTTAAAAAAATCAAATTAGAAAAAATGACGTGAGATGTTAAAAATAGAGTACATCACATTGTTAAAAGAGACAAAAAAGTAAGATTTTAAAAAATCAAATTAGAAAAAATGGAGTGACATGTTATGAAAACTAGAGTACATTTCAAAAAGAGCACATCACATTTGTAAAGAAGTAGATCATATTACTCAAAGCCATATGGTGTCAAAAAATACCTTAATACAGTCTCTCTTAACATCATCTTAACATCACATTTGTACAAAGTAGATCATATTACTCAAAGCCATATGGTGTCAAAAAACACCTTAATACACCTTAATACAAAGCCATATGGTGTCAAAAAACACCTTAATACAGTCTCTCTTATCTAAGTCTAGAAGATCTCATCATTGGTCTCTCTTATCTTCTCAACAACCCAATCCTTCACTGCCCCCACAGTTGTATCCTCAACATAATTACATGTGAAGAAGAAGTTTAAGCAATCACAAATTGTTTCTTTATAATTTCTCTGAGAGGCTCTTATTGTTCTCTCAGCATCCGCATCAAATCGCCCATGACGAGAGCTGCGATAACGCAGGTTACTTAAGAAGTCTAATAGATCTTGTCGTGCTTTTATCATACGTCTTAGAAGTCTTTCACTGTCTGCTATCTTGAGAGTCTCCTCCCTCTCTGCGTGCCTTTGTGCAGCAAATTCCTCTCTCTCCATGTGTGTCAAAGGAGAACCTTGTCGAATTCTGGCCTCTCTCTTTGCTCCTTGGTCAGCAATCCATTCTTTGAGATTGTTAATTCCGAACTCCACGTCTTCGACAATGCCAAGGACATCCATGGGTGGGGAGATGATAAAGAAAGGGAGATGGACTACGATGCAAGAAAGAAGAGAGTGTCTGCGGAAGAACTAGGATAGAAGAATACTTGGTTATCAAGATGGATGAAAGAAGACTCTGAGAGTGTTTGCGGAAGGACTAGGATAGAAGAATACAAGAAGAATACAAGTTAATGAGAAGCACTAGGATGCAAGAAAGAAGAGAGTGTCTGCGGAAGAACTAGGATAGAAGAATACTTGGTTATCAGGATGGATGAAAGAAGACTCTGAGAGTGTTTGCGGAAGGACTAGAATAGAAGAATACAAGAAGAATACAAGTTAATGAGAAGCACTAGGATGGATGAAAGAAGAGAGTGTTTGTGGAAGAACTAGGATAGAAGAATACTTGGTTATCAAGATGGATGAAAGAAGACTCTGAGAGTGTTTGCGGAAGGACTAGGATAGAAGAATACAAGTTACTCAGAAGGACTAGGATGTAAGAAATAAGAGAGTGTTTGTGGAAGGACTAGGATGGAAGAATACAAGTGCACTAAGGCACGATGTGTTCACTACGATAAGGATAAGGGTTGGAATAAAGTGAGTGGCACGATGTGTTCACTATGATAAGGGTTGGAATAAAGCGAGTGGAGATTGAATGCTCTACTTTAAGTGAGTGGAGATGATAAGGATAAGGGTTGGAATAAAGTGAGAGAAGCATTGCGAATGCTCTACTTTAAGTGAGTGGAGACTGTCCAACTGAATAAAATTCTCATCACACAAGGATTTATTTCCAAATAATCACATCATCACACATTCATATCATAAAATTGTGTGCATGAAGAAATATATTACAAATATTACATCATCACATATTCATATCAAAATTCTCATCACACAAGGATTTATTTTCAAATAATCACATCATCACACAATCATATCATAAAATTGTGTGCATGAAATAAATATATTACAAATATTACATCATCACATATTCATATCAAAATTCTCATCACACAAGGATTTATTTCCAAATAATCACATCATCACACATTCATATCATAAAATTGTGTGCATAAAGAAATTATATAAATATCATGATTATGCCACTTAAGTAATAAGTCACAAATTGGTGTATAATCAACAAAAACTACAAACACAACATCATACATGCATCACAACTCTTGTGATGCTTCTAGTGGAGACTCTGGCAACTCTTCGGATGCTTCCAATGGAGGCTGTGGTGCTGTAGATGTACACTCGGTCTCTACTTCTTTTGTAGTATGTAGTGCTTTCGGAGTAGACTCAGTATCCTCTTCCTTAAAATGCAAGCGGAGGCGGTGGCAACTCTTCTGATGCTTCCAGTGGAGGCTGTGGTGCTGTAGGTGTACATTGGGTCTCTACTTCTTCTGTAGTATGCAGTGCTTTCATAGTAGACTCAGTCTCCTCTTCCTTAAAGGGAAGCTCTGGTATTGCTTCAGTTGCACATTGTATTCTAATGGCAGCAATTAGGTCTCGAATGATTTCAGCCCTAAATAATTGTATATCCTCCTCTGAATATTTGAGCTCCAAAGAGTCTTCCGATGACATCTGTGGCTTGAGTGAGAAAATTTCTTTGAAAATCAACATGCAGTTGTAGGCAACTCTCCACCCACAACTATGCCCATCTTCCTGCTCTACTACTAAACGCTTTTGGAAGTCTACCGAGTCTTTTTACTGTCCTGTTTCTCTGATAGCAGATACCAACTTCTCAATCGACCTGCTCATCGTGACATATTAAAAAAACTTAGTGTATCTATCACATAAGGTACATAATATAGAAGTAACAACAGATTAATAGAATACTTACGTTTGCACTGAGCCATGAAAGCCTGCAATCGAGTTAACAAACCAACAATAGTTGTCTTCAAGGTTCCAAACCACCAGACTCCAATGTTCCCTACACGAATAATTAAGAACCATTATTATTTAACACAATGTTGCCAGTATAAGATGAAAATAAAGGTTGCCATGATACTTACATCTCATGATATGCCATAAATAGGACTCGCACGCCATGTAAATGTAAAGGCTGTAATAATTTACAAACATCGGCTATTGTCTTTCTGCTATCGCTAAGTATAGGAGAAAGGAGGGAATCCAACATATACGCACGATTTTGTACGACTCTACCAAATCGTGAGATAACTATACTGCACCAACAAATAAATGAATATTAGCTTATTAGATTTAATCAAAATAAATGAATATTAGCTTATTAGCTTATTAGATTAAATCAAAATATTGAATTATCAAGTAGAGAAAAAGTTTGTATCAAACCTGAGAATGGCCATCATAACGTTGTTATTGACCTCATTTGAAGCTCTAGAGAGAATTGAAATCTCTTCTCCCCCAAATTCAAGATACTGAGGTCTATGTTGAATCATAACCCTAACATTAAAAGAGCTTCCCAATTCTTTTAATGAAGCCATGTTTGTAGAGTTGAGGTCATCTATCCTCTTTGACTCTTTGATGGCATTCATTTCGCAATCAATGATTGCTCGAATGGTACATGTTATAAATGCATAGAGATGCAAATCCGTATATGTTGATAGTGTGGTGTCATTTTGCATCTCAAAAATTTGACCAAGTACCAAAAAGCAATTGTAGCCCACCCTCCATCCACAATTATAGATGTGGCTATTATCTTGATGTGATACCTGACATGTTATATACTCTATTTGTTGTGCCAAGTCACATTGCCGCATTACTATGTCGATAGCATCTACTAATTTTCGAGCTGATCTGCATATCAAAACATATAACAACAGTGAATATGTGCATTGCATATCAATCTACATGTCAAGAAGTGACAACAAGTGTAGTCTATACTTACTCTAACACATTGCCATGGACGGATGTCATTGAGTTTGCAAAGAAGCACTTCTTCGCAAGGATGTCCACGACTACCAGACTCCAATGTGAGCTGCATTATCAATAAAGAATAATTACTATGTTTGAGACAATTCTAGCAATGCAATAGAAAAAACAAGTAGGGTTTGATGCTTACTTCTCATAATATGCTGTAAAAATAACTCGTGCGTCATTCATAGGAATGTGCTTCAACCACTTGCAAACATTCTCTATGGTTTCTTCTTTGTTGCTAAGCACTTCCGAAATAGGAGGATCAAGCATATATGAAACGCTTTGTATATTTTGCGGAAAATTTGCTATAACATTACTATATAAAAAAAAAAAGTATTAGCTTCTTGGGTTTAATCAAAATAAGCAAAGTATAAAGCCAAGGAAAAGGCTGCATCAAACCTGAGGATGGTTGTAATGACTTTGACATTAACCTCATTCTTAGGATTCAAGAGGATTGAAATCTCTTCTTCACCAAATTCAAAAAAATGAGGTTGTTGTCGAATTAACAACATAGCAGTGAATGAACTTCCAATCTGCTCCAATAGATTCATATTTTTATGACTCATCTTATTGAGGGAGTAGTCTACATCGTATTCTTCTTCACTTGCTATGTCCTCCACATCCTCCTTCTGCCATAAAAATATAAAAAAGTTATGCGATGTACACATCCCAAATAAAGGCTTAAACAAGCAGATAAGGTTTCATACATGCTTTCATTAGTGTAAGTCTCTCCTCTGCTTGGAGCAAAAATTTAAAAAGGTTTCATACATGCTTTCATTAGAGTGAGTCTCTCCTTCTCTTGGATGAAAAATTTAAAAAGTTATGAGATTTACACATCCCAAATAAAAATAATGGTTTAAATAATCATAGAAGTATAAAGATAGCATGCTTTCATTAGACAAGTTATGAGATTTACACATCCCAAATAAAATTAATGGTTTAAATAATCATAAAAGTATAAAGATAGCATGCTTTCATTAAACTCATTCTCTTCTCCTTTTGGAAGAAAATATAAAAAAGTTATGAGATTTATACATCCCAATTAAAGGCTGGAACAAGTATACAAGTATAAAGATAAGGTTTTATACATGCTGCAATGTAGTCATATTTTCATGTTGTTTCCCAATGGTAGTAATTAGATGCTGAATACTCTCAGCCCGAAATGCTAGCAGATCAGCTTCTGTATATGATTCCATTTTGACTGGTAACTCCAAATCAAAAATCTCTCTAAGAAACAACATGCAGTTGTAGGCAACTCTCCACCCACAGCTGTGTCCATCTTTTTGCTCCACTGGCAGACGTCTTTTGAATTCTACTTGATCTTGTTGCTCCGTGGTTGTTCTGACAGTAGATACTAGCCGATATGCAGCACTGTCCAGCATGACATATGAAATATATTAATATATCATGATCATAAGATACAAAATAAGAAAGTATCAAAAATATTAAGAGAATAATTACCTTGGGGAGTTGGCATGATAGCCTTCTATTGAATTCACAAACCATAAATGGTTGAGTTCAAGGTCCCAGAAGATCAGACTCCAATGTGAGCTACACGACTAGAATAAAAATGATTATTGTTTTACACAAACTTGCCAAAGAAATAGTAAAAATAAGGTTAGAGTTGATACTTACGCCTCATGATAAGGCATTAAGATGACTCGCATCCCATCTAAATTCAAAGGGCTTAACCAGGTACAAACATCTTCTATAGTCTTTTGAGGAGAGCTAAGAATAGAAGAAAGGAGAGCTAAGAGCATGTAGACACGATGCTGCACTGTACTAGGAAGCTGAGAAATAACTACACTGCACCAAGAAATAAACAAACATTAGCTCATAGAATTGATTTGCATTCTGCACTAGGAAACTGATATATAACTGAACTGTGAATAAATAAACAAATGTTAGCTTATTGAAGTAGCAATAAATAAATAAACATTACCTGAGAATGGCCAAGATAACATTGTCATTAACCTCTTTTAAAGGATTGGAGAGGATTGAAACCTCCTCTCTATTAAAGCTTAAATACTGAGGTTCTCGTTTCAAAACGATCTTAACTTGAAATGAGCTCTCCATTTTATCTAATGCAGCTAAATTTGATTTTTCAATCAAATTTAGAGGTGGTTACATTGTTGAAGTAGAAGGGAGTGCCTCCGTATTGACTTCATCCATTTCTTCTCCCTCTATTGCCTGTAAACAAATATGAGAGATTAGATTCATTATCTTTAAATTTAAATCTTATTTAAAAAATTGTATTTAGTTGAGAAATAGAGAGTTCATACCGCTAAGTATTGTCGTAGTGCCCTTTTTTCATAACCCTGCGAGCCATAATTATCAAAGAAGGCATCATCATATTTGTCTTCATCCACCAACCTCTCTGTGAATGGGTCATGTAAGTCCATCTTTTCATCATCAACAACTGGGACATTATGATCTTCAAGGTAATCATCCATGTCATCGGTGTCCTTGTGGTCTATCTCTTTTTCATAGCCTGTGGTTAGATCTGCTTGAAGCTGGAAATAGGCCATGAAATGCTTATTTTCAATAATATTGGTGGAGTTGCCTTTTCTTAGGAGATCCTCAAATAAATATCCCATCCTGCACAAGGTGACCTCCCAACCTGCCGGCAGCAAATTCTCCATCATGGTAAGCAAGAGACTCCCACTTTTTGCAGGACTTCCATAGTTGTTTTTTTGATAATGTATGGACCTGGGAATATCTTGCTCTTCTAGCATCAATCTCAAATTATTTGAATTCCCTCTTATGTTCTTTTGTAAGGAGTGATCAGGGTTGGGACTCCGCATACACAAAAAGAATGATTCAAGAGTTTGAATCGCTATGCCACATTCTCTCTTGCCTCTCTTTGCTGCATAAACACCACTATAGATCTTCAAATCTGATGAATATGCTCGCTCTAGAGTAACCTGCATGGCTTCTTTGTCTTTTTTATCAACAAATATGACAATGTTACAAATCGCCACTTTGCTAATGGTGGTATATACTATTCTATCAATGAAGTTATGGATATCATCGCTAGAAACTTCATTGATAAAGAATAGTTGTGGCTTATCCCATGCTGACTCATTCTTGAAGAAGTCATCTTCTGAGACTCCCCTGAAGTTGACAAGCTTTCCAGACTCTGCCGTAACCTCTACATTGAATTGAAAGCTTTGGTGCATATCTGTCGGCATTCTTATCTCGCTGATTAATCTTTCCACATATGCAACCACCTGTTGTGGGATCTCTTTTCTCATATAAGAGGTTACTATTTCCGACCCATCTTCATCCTTTTTAATCCACCTGTTTGCCCATAGCTTTACCTTGGGTGTTGACAAAGAAGCTATATGCTTCACCACATTATAGTCAATGTTACAATGAGTAAGTGGAATTTGTTTCTCTGACAGCAAATACTTGATGGCACTATGCACTGCATCACGCCTCACCTGTACATTGATGCATTCTTCCATGCAGTGGTCTTTGTCTTTTTTTCCAAAAAACCATTCTTTCTTTAAAATTTTTTGTGCTGCCATGGATGCATACTTATCAGGTAAGTACTTTACAGGCCTCCACATCCTTGCCGTCAACTCCTTCTTATCCATTACCTTTGACTTGCCGGAGATAAACAAAGGAGCTTCATAGGTCAGCTGTCCACGCTCACAAGCAATGCACGTTTCAAGCATCTCATTGCACACTTCAACAGGACGAAATATGATAGAAGTGTAGTCGGCATATCTGTCCCTCACCACCTTGAGGCTTGTCATACTTTCTTCCCGCTCTTGGGTTCCCCTAGGCACAACTGCACTCAAAGAAGTATTAAAGTTTGTGAGTGTGTCGGCGTCTGCTTTTGTGACCTTTCGCTTCAAATCAGGATTTGGAGAACCAAATGTTGTCCATATCACCCTTGCCTTCTATAAGACCTCTGATGTTGAGGATATCTTACGCTTTCCATGGACATAATGATTAAGTCTTTCGGACTCAATCAAATACTTAATCTCATGCTTGAATATATAGATCGTTGCAGGATAATAATGGAATGAGCTTATCTTTACAA